>NW_028301713.1:46623560-46926590 GCF_037042655.1 Diuraphis noxia
ACATTCAAATAATTATGTTTTATCTTCTATTTATTTTTATTATTTTAGTTAAGAAAAATATTTATGTATTAAATATGATATTATAATGAATACTGAATCATTTTTTTTTTTTTTTTTTTGTTGAAATTGTTGAAATAGATTAAGTAAATAATAATTTAGTAAACTACCTTATAATTTATTATTTTACCACAAGATTATTGAATAAAATATTTTCAAATTGTTTAGATTTTTGATAGAAATTGGCATAAATTACATTTTGGAGTATTTTATGATAGAGTAGTACTTTACATAGATTGTAAACAAGTTGGAGTTAAAATGTTGGAACCTAGAGGTACTGTGGATATGTTTGGTAATACAGCCTTAGTGATAAATAACGATTATCAAGCAGCACCAGTAAGTTGCATTAAAAACTATAATTAATTTCAAATTATTAATTAAGTGAATTTAGGTGGATGTACAATGGATAACACTTAGTTGTGATCCAACGAAACCACAACGGGAAGGATGTGCTGAATTATATCTAGTAATAATTAAAAATAATATTTTACTCTCGTTCATTTTAAATAACTTTAAATTGTCATAAAGATGAGAGAAGAATCTGTACAAATTCAACAACCAGATGTAGCTACGACTGGTAGTAATTGTCCTTTTCGAGAAAATCAATGCGCAAACAAACATCCACCAATTATAAATCAAAGTAAACAGGGACCGCCTGGACCACAAGGACCACCTGGACCATCTGGACCACAAGGACAAGAAGGGCCACAGGGACTAACAGGACCACAAGGCCCTCCAGGTCAACCAGGAATTCCAGGAGCAGAAGTAATAAAAATGTTATTTAATTATAATGTGTACAATTAAGTTATAACTTATATGGTTTATTAATTTTCTAATATTCAATTAAATTCAATTCATATAATTATAATTATATACCTAATAATTTGCTGTTTTACTAATCTTCGTTCCATAAATATCAATATGTACGATTTATTTAAAGGGCCCGCGAGGATATCAGGGTTTACCCGGTACACCAGGTATACCAGCACTGCCCGCTTTACAAGGAGAAAAAGGAGAAAGAGTAAAAAATATTGACTAATATAAATTATGTAGTATGATATTAATTTAATTTAAAATGAACGAAATTAATTACAGGGAGAACCTGGAATTCAAGGTATTAAAGGTGAACCTGGACTTCCTGGAACTATAACTTATATTCCAGCTAAATTAGAAACACAATATATAAGACCGGTAGGTATTTATTTGTTTGTGACTATGTTGGTAAATCAAATATGAATTTCTTATGAATGTAGATGATATATTATTTAATATACCTACTAAAGTATATTTTAGACTTTGTGTGGACTGTGGAGCAATATTTTTTTTGATTTTACTATGGTATTTATGTCTATCATCTTATGTATTCATGATCTTTTAGAGCAGTAATTATAACTGAAAAATTTGTTTTTTATAAAGTGTGATTTATATACGAAAAACCAGTTGTAGATAAAAACTATTTCCTTATTTCGAATTCAGTCCCTAAAATTGTGTGTTGTACGACACACTTTGTGTAGTACGAAAAGTGCAGTGTATTGTACGAAATTTAAAAGTGTGTTATTCTCGTTAAACCTTTATAATAATACTACAGTAGAAACTCGATTATCTGAACCTCCGTTATACGAACCCTCTATTATCCGAACTATAATTAGCGTATCAGAAGTTTCTGTTATTCGAACGTGAAAGATGTCGATGAAAAAGATTCTTTCAGAAAAAATCTTGAAAACTTAATACAGCTGGGTTGCTTATAAATTATTATGACTAGAAATAAATAAAAAGTTAAGCAAATTCAACAAATATTTTTTTGAGCATTTGATGTTTATGTTTTTATGAAATTTGATATTCGTCAAACGATTTTAGTTATTCTATTGTCACTTAAAAAGTATTAAATATTAATCGTTGAATTTAGAAACTTGAAAAATTTCACTGTTACATAAATTAACAACTCAAAACAGTTTTAAAAATTTAAAATTTTTTCAAGTTTCTAGTTTAGATGTATTTTTTCTACGCTCAGAATAATTTTTCATATGGAATAATAATACCTACTGCAGAACCTACAAAAGAGCGGTTACCTATACTATCTGACTTTTTTAAATATTTTGTTTATACATATATATCTCAACAGGGAACTCTTAGCACACCCGGTGAAAAAGGAGAACCAGGAGAACCAGGATTACCAGGTTATTCAGTATGTTATTTATTAATTATTTTTTATGATTAGCAGTGTTGTAAAGAATAGGTAGTTAAATATTTTTAAGACTAACATCAGCGTCTGATGTTGAAGTATCTCTTTCATGAAACAAATTACGTACTTAGAAAGTACTGTTTAAGTTCACACACAAAAAAAAAAAAATGAATAAAAAATTAAGTTTGCGATGAAATCTAGACCCCACTAAGTAATAAATTTACAACACTGTATGAAAGTACAGTGAAATCTCTTTATAACGAAACTAGTTACAACGAAAAACTCTATATAGGTATTACGTAAATAGCATTAAGTTAACTTATAATGGTTGGTTTGATTTAAAACCTATTAATTACTCTCTATTACAAAAACTCGAAATAACGAAAGAAATCACATGGTCCCTTCAGATTCGTTATGGAGAGTTTTCACTGTATAATAATATTATGTAATATAATTGCACGATTACATTTTTATAATTTTTTATTAGGGAAATGGTTTTACTGAAAATGAGATAAAAGAAATATGTAAATCAGTTTTCAAAGGTAAATTTATTATTTTTCAAACTAGATTATGAATTATTCTGCATTCTGCACTAGTAAGTATGTAGTAGATATAGAAAATAGAGATGGATTATATTTACCTACTTATTAGTTCCATGTGAGTCTCAAAATATTTGAATTTAACGTGTCTTACAAATAGTTAGATAAATATTAAAAATCAAAATGTAGTGAAAAAAATGTATTTTTTACAAAATTTTTAAGTTTGCTTAGTTCCCAATATTCATTTTTTCGTTAATTTAAAAATGACTTGTTAAAATTTTTTAAAAATAGATGTTCAGCATATTATTTTAATATTTACTTAATTCTTTTTATATCTTAAAATAATATTTATTACAGAATTTAATCTCTAGTATGCCTAGCTTGTTCCAATTATATTTTGAATATACAGGTTTTAATAATATATTTTGATAATCATTCCTAGAACAATTAGCAGAACTAACAAACACCTTCGTTGGTCCACCTGGGCCCCCTGGTCGGTCAATTATAGGTAAACCAGGTCCACCGGGTATCCAAGGTCCCCCAGGTAATTATATAGTGTGAAAAATTGAAAAGTATGTAAAAGGTGAATAAATTCAAATATTCATTAATATTATTTTTAGGCGAGCCTGGGCCACCAGGCTTAGGTATGCCTGGTGAAAGAGGCTTTCCAGGATCTCCTGGTATACAAGGGTCAACCGGTAAGAATTAAATTATTATGCATATGGAGAATAATAACGCTGAGTGCATGAAAATAAAAATAATATAATTTGGTATAATTATACATTTGTTTTAATGATTACTTTTTATGACTACCTTTATAAAAAAATCTTTATCTAAGTAAATAACTTAAAAGGTACCTCTAGAGGTTTATTAAACATAACATATTAAGTATGCGAGAACTAATGCTTGAAAATTTCCTCTAAGAAGGAATTATTTTAAGTTCACGTTTGTTTTGTTAAGAATGAACTAAATTAAAGGTTTGTCGCTTCTAGCTTAAACAAAGGAACTATTTCTTTTCTTCGTAATCAAATAAAGAAGATTATTGAGTGTATTGATGTGTAGGAATAATTGTTTAGCTAATAGTTAATAATAATTAGGCAGTTGTTTTGTTTTTAAAATATTTAATTTTTTATTTCATTCAAGTTAAGACTGCCGTGATATACCATGTTAACATTGTCAATATTATCGTATATTGTTGTATAATATAGATCATTATCATATTGACTTAATGTCTAAAAAAAAAAAATCATAAAAACTTTTGTCACTTTTTTATCATAAAAATTATTTAAATTAAATTTCTTATTTATATGAACAAAATAACAAGGTATAAAATCGTAAAAATATAGGTAAGTTATTTACTCCTTATAGGGCATAGGTATTTCAATTATTGTAAAAGTTATAAGATTATTGTGAAAAGCTAAAAATAACCAATATTAGCCCCTCGGGATTATTGTTTTAGAGTTCAGATTTATCTCCGAGTTGCCGTTTTGTAATTAACACATAATAAAATAATAAGTAGGTAAGTACCTAATATTAACAAACTGGTAATAGAAAAATATCAATTGTTGGTCAAACGGTTTGATTTTTTTGACTCAAACCTTATAAATTTGTCAGTGACAACTGACAACTGACATTATTGAATGTGTTCTAATAAAAACGTATTCCGTTAAATTGTACACAAATAATTATTATATTATATTATTGTTAAATTTTATTGGTAGGTTCTGAAGGACCAGTTGGGCCAAAAGGAGATAAAGGAGAGCGTGGACCTGAAGCTGTTGCATATGAAGGACCACCCGGACTCCCTGGCCAACCAGGTATTAATGTTTAATATATTTTTAGCCTTAAATTTTTTGAAATCTATTATAATATATTTTTAGGTCCGAGTGGAGCACATGGCAGACCAGGAGATAGAGGTGAACCAGGAAGACCAGGTATGAGTTTCGTTTATTACAATAAGACATGTACACAAATTTGTTTAATATAAATTAATTTCAGTTATGAAAAAAAAAAAAAATAATATTTTTTGTTTAAATATGGTAGACTAAATTTAACCTTAATATGATAGATAAATCGCAATTTTTTTTAAACAGGTCCAATTGGTCCAATTGGTTATCCTGGACCTCAGGGTTCGCCAGGATACTGTGAAATGTGTAATAATGTCTACTACGCAGGTAGACCACCAACAGCTGGAAATTTCAAAGGACCTTGAGTTAAACATGCACATGTATACAATATATTTTATATTTTATATTAAATTATATATTACTACAACCTTTACTAATAAAGATTTATGAAAAAATAAGCATTTTCAATAGAACTTACGATGATATTATTAAGTACCTACATCTAGTATTGATTGCAATCATGTATAGAACTGTAGAAGATTCAAAAAATGAGATGTTTGATTTATATTTTAATGCAATAAAATTGTCAGTTAATTGGAAACAAGTAATTCAAATTAAATGAAAACTTTAAGGACGAAACAGCCACAGGTTTTGATTGTGTCTCTATCTATAAAAATGTAAAAAAAATTTAAAATGTTTAACCTTAAATATTATAGGTTAACTACTACCTACTACAAAATTTATAATCTAAGTAATACATTTAAATTAGCATCAATCAAACCGTTGTATAATGTATAAAAGTATAGATAAGCAAATCATAAACAGTTACAAAAATATATCGTATCTTAAAGCTAAGTAATTTTTCTAAAATACTAGAGAAAATTGTAATAAAAAAAAAATATGTGTTAGGTATCTAAAGAAGTGTATGAACTTTTCTCATAACGCCATTTTGGTTTTAGACCAGGTATTGGAATGGGAAATGCCCTTTGCAACTAAGTTTATTTATGAGTCCATGGACTATACTCGTACAATTTATCTGTCTAAAGAATATAAAATAGATGTAACGGAGTTCCTATTACCACATAAAACGGTCTTTTTCAGGACCACCAATCACAACACAGCACGCACAAACGACACCACCGTAAGGGTCATGTGGCGAATTAAAAAAACATTCTGGTCATTTTACATTCCCAACAAACACGGATATGGATAGAGGAGACCGTAACGAAATAAAAAATACTATTACCATAATCAAAACCCTAAAATTGTACGAATAGCGAGGCAAACCGTGCCGACGGGAAACACAGTTACGCATGGCGGCACACCTGTGGTTTACGAGTCGGTACGGGACACAGTATATAAACCGGTCACATTTACGAAACATCATCACAACTTCACAAATCAATGTTTTACAAAAGTTTCTTCTCGGATCACGAACATATTCGACTTCTAGAAAAAATCCATACCCCTCCAACTATCAAAGGAAAACCCAAACCATACGGATCAATCAATAAAACTATTATCCATCCAAATTCCATCCACTAGTAAAGGCGCAAGCCTGGTATAGTTAACGGCATCGTCATTCGTCCGCCAACAACCCATCCGTCAACATCTATTTGAAACGAGATGGCAACCGACGATACTGCAGCAAAGACACTCGTCAAAACGAGGCGGCAACCGACGATACCATCACAGGAAAAAACTGACGATCCCGACGTGCACATCGTGCAATGTTCACTGTACGACGTAGTACCGAGGCGATCGTACTGTGATACGCCGTGTGCAAATACCAGCGGCCCTACACGTAGTTTTCCTCACGGTCGATTCAAAATTGCGACTGACTAAAAAGGCTCTTTTCAGAGCCATCAACCATTCCCCTAGTGTGCCTGCGTAGGTGTCACTACGAGTTGTATTAATATAACTCACGACTTATTAGAGTCCGTGAGACAGTTAATATAAGCTCATTCCCTCTCGATATTATATTTCTTGTTTGTAAATAAAAAACCAAATATTGTAAAACTATCTGTCGCGCCTCTAAAGGCCTGATACCGCCCGCCGTGGCCGCTTCTTTAAGCCAGCCACGCGGTTCGGAGGTAAAAAATTATTATTATATGTTTTTAAATTTCAATAAACCATTTTGATTATACAAAACTAATCAGTGTATGATTATTTCTGTACACGGTACCTCGAGTATCGACGCACCGTGTCATAGATAGGCTGAAAATGAAAGCCTAATCACAGGGTCGCTTAAGTGCTTATCAGGTAGGAACATGTAACAAAAAATTAAAAAATAACATTTTGATGCTATGAATTGTAAATAAATATTTTTTCTGTGACGTGGTATGTACTTTCAGTTACGAAACCTGTTATGTGTACTCGTATACCCACCGGCCGGTGTCACTAGTTCCCGGATGGGTTTTTCCATCCTGGGATTTTTAGTGACAAATCATTGCTACACATACACACACTTGTAAAAAACCTTCAGTACCCTAGGCTAATGACCTCAGTAGTCGAAGCCTTAACCCCAATAAAAAAAAAAAAAATAAAAAAAAATGAATACATAAATTATTATTAATATTTATTGGGAATAAACTAATGAAATTTAAAATTTAAAATATTCACGAATAGGTAGCTTAAAATAAAATAATGTATAATTCACCTGTTCAATAAATTATAATTTATTATATTAAATATTGATTAGGTATTAATTTCGTATTCGGAGAAAATGTATGACTTGGAATTTTACAAATTAGTTGGCACCTGGCATGGTCGGTACGGAAATTTGATGTACCTACTAAAAAGCAATAATCACTTTAATTTCAACCAACAATTTTATTTAATTGTTCATAAAAAATATATTTTAGGAAAAATATACAAGTGCTTCTAATATTCATACACCATCTTAATCAATAATCAAATAAATAAATTTAAAAAAATAATTAAAATAATACCTAGGTACTATTTATAAGTATCTTGTTATACTTAATTTTAATTTAAAGCTATACATTATCTTAATATAATTGTTTTATCACATTTCATTCCATTGATGAACAAATTGTTAACACGGTCATCTTTGATATAAAAGTTGTATTATAATATATATCAATGGATTTATTTTATTGAATTAATATAATGTAATCTATGGGCAAAGTCGTCACAGAAGACGCAGTCGACTAAAAAATCTATTATTAGTTAACCAAGCAGATATGAACGAAAACAAACTTTTCGTATAATTTTATTTTTTCATAAATCACACTATTTTCAGACTTCAATTCACAAGCGTCGGAGTGCATACACGCCAAGGACTCCAATGAAACCAGAAAGAATCAATATTTAAGGTAGATAATTTTGTTTTCATACCTATTATTTTGAGGCTTAAATTTATAGTTTAGACTGATTTTAGACAACACGAAAAACATGCTACCCAGGTTGGTACCAGAGTTGGGCAACATTTTATCTAGATAACTATTCGAATAAAAAATTATTATTTGAATACAACATTATTCGACTAATTTCTAAACGTTATTTTTCGACTAATTTTAAATGTTATTAATCGAATAAAAAATTATTCGGATAATTTCCAAACGTAATTATTCAAGTAAAAAATTATTCGAATAATTTTCAAACATAGTTATTCAAATAAAAAATTATACTAATACCTACAAAATATGTATCATATAAGATGGTTATAAGTCTTCTATTTAATAATAGCATTAATTATACTGCTATATATTAAACTAAATTAATTTTTTTAATAATTTACTAATAAAATGTTTTATTGATTTTTACTATATAATTTTAAATACTGCATGCAGCTTGTTCTGAAAATTTTTATTTTTTTTCGAATAATAATGTTTGAAAATTATTCGAATAAAATGTTATATAAATACAATTTCATTAAAATAACGCCCTACTCTGCCAAGTAGGTACCGTAGACAAATATTTTATTTTTGAAATGTATAAAATTCAAACGCAGTATTTTTTACGGTTGCCAGGCGTATATAGGATAATTATAATTATATATTCATAATCTAGCCAATCTAGGTAGGTTCTTGAAGTAGAGATTTCGGTTCAATTAATATAATTAATACCTTCTATAACTGATAAATGACAACTCATATAGTAGGTACCTATTACAATTTTGTTTTATAACTTGTAATATTTTCTAAATCCAACCTAATAAATTATAGGAAACTATTAATCTACTATATTATATTTTAGGTACCTATATTATAGTTATATCTAACCTTTATTGTTCACCAATGTAATGATCGTAGCATTTGTAGCGATGTATAACATTGTACAACTAAAAAAAAGTTCACCGAATGGTAAACTGTCTATTATCCCGAGTCCTGACTAGTAATGAACATCCCGTGTGCTCGTTTATGAAAAATATACTTATAGGTACTCTTATAAGTATCTATATAAATAGTAGTGCATACTCACAGAGTTCTCATTTCTATAGTTAATAAATTAAATTCTATAAATTTATTGGAATCGCATTTATTATTTATTTCTAAAACACAATATATCAAACATTAGTATACATACAATACATTGGAATAACATTTATAAATTATTTAAATGAAATAAACACACCAACTAATGAGCAATTATAATTAATCCTTCTATTGTTCTATTATTAAAATAAAAATGAACCAATAAGTACCGAAGTTCTATTAGATATGTTGCGGAGTGGACTGTAAGCTTCTGTTGGTTACTTCGGATACTCAAGTTTATTAGCTACTAATATTAAAATAATTAATTAGACGCAATTGAAACTAAAATCATTTAAATACGTTTATTTCGAATCATGAGCACATTCCACGCTCTATACTTTTCGACGACTAACTCGATACAATATAATATAATATACAAATCAACGATAAAACCGTCGGCCTCACTGGCCGGTAACAATAATGTCATATTTGCACCGATACGCGACAAGATAACTAACTTGTCGTGGTTAGTGAAGGAATATTAATAATATTATACTCCTATAAATCTAATAAGGTCTTGAATAAAATATTTAAAACATAAATAAACACATAATAATTAGGTGGGCAAGTCAAAAGTTAAACATTATTTTCTATAAATTGAGCATGATATTTTATTTACGGGTGAGACATTGCAATTGCACACATAATTACACGACATTTTATTAGAAACGGATAAACGTAAAACAGATTATTTATTTATCGTTATTATAACGTCTGTACCGGTGCGACCGCGAATATCCAGTGATATTTTACCCCACTAAGGTAAAATATCACTAGCGATTATTTACCCCCGGTAAAATATCACTAGTGATTATTTGCCCACAGGTATAATTTCACTAGGTTAATTTTACCCCTCCACAGGTAAAATTTCACTAGTTATTATTTACCCCGATAAAATTTCACCAGTGATATTTTCACTAGCGATTATTTACCCCTGGTGAAATTTCACTAGGTTAATTTTACCCTGGTAAAATTTAACTCTGTGATAGTTTACCCCTCCTCAGGTAAAATTTCCCCCAGCGATTGTTTACCTCAAATAAAATTTCACCAGCGATATTTTCACTAGCGAATATTTACCTCAGGGTAAAAATCCACTAGATTTAATAAAATATTATTTATTTGAAAATAATAAGTTTGGGTTAGGTATTTATTATGTGTTTGAATTCTTCATCTAACATCACCCTCTTTATAGCGGACAGTCCAGTGGCGTAATTAGGAATTTGTCTTAGGGGGGGATAAACATTTTTTTCCACACAAAATACTTTGATTTTCAAGTACAACGCATTTCATCAAAAATTCTTAAACTAATATATATGCACAAATGTATTAATAAATGTGCTTTAAAATTCTACACAATTTAGTACGGCGACACGTGTACTCATTTTATTTCCCCTCTTAATAGCAGACAAATGTTTTGGTGACCGAGAGTGTAAGGTATTTTTAGAGGTTTCAATGAAAAGGTTTTACTTTAAATGTTATAAAATGTCTCATTCCCACCTTAAAACCATTTATTTAACAGGCTCATTATCATTATAAATGTACTAAATATATGGGTGTATTTACTATTTATGTTATATATCATTATGTATGTACCTAGACATAATATTATCATTTATTACAAAATACACATGGGTACTGTTTTGATTGAAATTCTGAATAATACGAAAATCAGCTATTAGTAAACCTATAAGACAATAACACATAATATGTTGTCATTTTACAAGTTGACATTCGGGTAGTCTGGTCGTCTTAATGAGTCGCAAACTCCACAATAGGCAAAAAAGTAATACATATGTAATGTATAGTAGTATAGTACACTATAGAACAAAGGTATTTACGACAGATGCTGATTCAAATAGGTAGATTTTTTTGAATACTACTTTATTCTGTTTTTATTTTTCTGGTCGAATGATGTAACAACTATTTTGTTGGAGTGCAACGTTTTTAAATTATAACATATAACATTATAATTAATTATTTTGACATTTTGACTACATACAATAATTTTTTTGTCACTTAAAGCCCAATGGCCTATGTTGCCAAGGGTATATGTACAATTTAAAAAAACATAATAATAATATTTTTGATAATATAGATTTTAAGATAAAAAGGGATTATTATTACTATTTATGAATCTCTGAATAAAAGTCCGGCGAAAAAAAACATAACGATATGATATGATATTTGTTAGATCCTTTTATCATTTTTTTTGTTTCAGACAGATTGTACACTACCTAACACCTATACCTAATTGTATAAATACTATATTACCTAAATAATTATTATCTATTAAATACAAATTTAAAATAACATTTTACTTTAAAGATACAAGAATATTTCTAAATGTCGTGTTAGTGAACCCAACAATATAGATACCTAGCCACTAATATTGACCATACATTGAAATGTATTACTTCTTGAACAAATTATACCATTTTGGCGTCTAGTTGAACAAAAAGTCCGAATTCATTTTTTTAATGTCGGACAAAAAGTCAGAGCACATTTTTATTGACACATAAAATGTCTAAAAATACAAAATATTTTATTTGAATTTGATGATTATTCATTAAATATAATGGAGCATCCTCTCCTTCTCACATAATTGGTCTTTACCGAATTATTTATGTTAACAAAGTATGTGAATATCTTTAAAACAAACAAATGTTCTAAAAAAAAAAAATAAATATCGTTAGTCACAATTTTTTTTCATAAGCGTTTATATTTCAAATTCTGACGAAATCTGCCAAAAACGCGAAAATTTACAAGTAATTTTGAACTTTTGAAGTTAAAAAATCATAAAATTTATATAATCATAGTATATGTATAGTATATAATTTTTATTAGCTACAATAAGAACAACTCGTAAAGAATCTTCTATTAAATTTTCAAGTTGTTTTGGTCATCCAAAATTTTTGATCGACAATTAAAAAATAAATTCTCATAAAAATCGAAAATTTCAGTGGTCTATAAATAACTCAAAAAAAGTAAAAAAATTTTGAAAATTAAATGATATATAGATACCACTAACATTAACATTTGGTGAAAATTTCAAGTATTTATAGTGATTAGTTTTTGAATTACAACCATATAAAAAAATCGATTTGGTCGAAAACTGGTTTTGCGTAAAAATTCCCGTTTTTCTGTCATTTTTTATTTGTTTTTCTCGATTTTTTTGAAAACTGTTGGAAAATGTTTACTTTTGACCTCTATAATGCACCAAGGATATTCACTTTTACATCGGAAACCACCCCCAAAGTTTGAAATCGAAGCATTATTTCGACTAGTTATGCTGTACACAGACACAAAAAACAAAACAAAAAACACGCATCATTGTAAAATCAATACATTCATCAAATCGTTCAGAATCTATCCCCTAAAATTTCCGGATAATCATCCCTCGTATCTCCCGGATAATCAACCCTTATATCTTCCAGATAATCATCCCCTTTATTTTCCTGATAGTTATCCCCTAAAATTCAGGATAATCATCCCTTATATTTTTAGGATAATCCCCTATATTTTCGGGATGGTCATCCCCTATATTTTTCGTATAATGATCCCACTTATTTTACGGATAATCCTCTCTTTTTCGGTATAATTTCCCCTTTTATTTGGAGTTGAGTACTCCAAAAAATTAAAGTTACATAAATAGAAATAAAAAAAGTTAAAAAGCAGGTTTTGACAAAAAACAATGTACATTAAGATTACACACTAAAGAAGCAGAGTATAAAATCTAAAGATATTCAATTCCAAAAAAAAAATTGATAAATAATTATAGAATAAATTTAAAAGGCAAGTTGATATCAAAATTTAGAAATTTAATTCAAAAAAATAAAGGTAAATTGATATTAAAAGAAAAAAAAATTTGAAAAACTTTTATATTAATTTTACACACTTATGACAGCAGTATGTAATCTCAAGAAAATAAAAATAAAATAATAAAATAATCATAGAATTATTATTTAAATGTAACATTGATATAAAAATTTAATATTTTAGTACTCAAAAAAAATAAAGTGAAATTGATATATAAAAAAGAAAAAATGGTCTTTAGTAAGTAATCTTAATGTAACATTTTTTTTTGTTTCTTGGAAAACATATGCCTGCTGGTGACAATCCTCCTTTTCAATTTTAGATTCCAAGTGGAATGATGAATATATTGATTTTACCATCATGTGCATTTTTATTTGTTTTTTTTATTGTGTCTGTCATCACGTTTTGGGGCAGTTGAAGTGCTTCGATTTTTGACGTCAACTACCTCGTTCGATCAGAAAGTGAATCTAGTTGGTAATTTGGGGGGTCAAAAGTAAAAAATTCTTAATTTATTTCTAAATAATCGGGATTAACAAACTAAAAATTAAGGGAACAACAGGAAATTTTACGCACAATCAGTTTATCGACGAAATCGATTTTGGTTATTGATGTAATTTTAAAACAACTTTTTTTTTGTTTCTTGAAAAACATTTGCCTGCGGGCGCCAAACCTCCTTTTTAACTTTTTTTAAATATTCATTTAATTTTATCTTTTCGAGTACTCAATTTTTAAATTTTGATATCAATGTATCTTTCAAACAATAATTCTATCATGATTTAATTATTTTTAATACTTTTTCTGATTTTAATTATCTTTTAAACAATAATTATAACATGATTTAATCATCCCCTTTATTTTCCCTACAATTTCCGGATAATCATCCCCTAAAATTCAGGATAATCAAACCTATATTTTTTTGGATATAACCAATCCCTAAAATTCAGGACAATCAGCCCCCAAAAATTCAGGATAATCAACCCTTAAAATTCAGGATAACCAACCCCTAAAAATCAGGATAATCAACCCTTAAAATTCAGGACAATATCCCCTAAAATTAAGTATAATCAACCCCTTTATTTTTGAGATAATCACCCCTTATATCTTACGGATAATCATCCCCTAAAATTCAGGATAACCAAACCCTAAAAATTCAGGATAACCACCCTAAAAATTCAGGATAATCAAACCTAAAAATTCAGGATAATCAACCCCTAAAATTCAGGACAATCAACCCCTAAAAATTCAGGATAATCTACCCTTAAAATTCAGGATAATCAACCCCTATATTTTCGGGGTAATCATCCCTTATATCTTCCGGATAATCATCCCCTTTATTTTCAGGATAATCCCCTACATTTTCGGGATAATCGGGAAACACTTTTATGAATTTCTATCTAAGATAATTTGAACATTGCCGTAATTTTTATGTATTTAGTCAAAATTTGAATTTTAAATCCTTATAAAAAAAATATGTGACTATATATTTCTTTTATTTTTCAATTGCTATTGTAAAATTATGTTAGTAGCCTTGTATTAAATTTTCAAATCTTAGTTTAGTTATAAACACAAACAATTTTATGATTTTTCAACTTCAAAATTACTTGCAATTTTTCGCGTTTTCGACAGATTTCGTAAAAATTTGAACTATAACCGCTTATAAAATAATTGTGACTTACGATTTTTAATTTTTTTTAGCTACAATTAGAACAACTCATAAGGAACCTCATATTAAATTTTCAAGTTTTTTTGGTCGTACAACATTTTTTTACTGGCACTTCAAAAAAAATTCTCAACAAAATTTACTTTTGACCTCTATAATGCACCAAGGATATTTACTTTAACATCGGAAACCTCCCCCAAAATTTGAAATCGAAGCATTATGTTGACTAGTTATGCTATACACAGACACAAAAACAAACAAACAAACAAAAAAAAAAAACACACATCATTGTAAAATCAATACATTCATCACTTCGTTCAGAATCTAAAAATGTATATAACAATAATACTAGGAAACGTGATTCAAATAGACACGATGCTTTATCATAGCATGATTGCATGAGTAGGATAATTTTATGGTAATAAGAAATTATATTTCTATTTAAAATGAAAAAATTTGAGAGTTTATCTGAAACTAAACTTTTGAGGTATAAAATCCCATAAATTGTTGGTGAAATAAACTAGATGATAATGAAAAAGATATAGATGTAGTAAGACCTACCTACTCACGAAAGTCAAATTATTAGAAAAAAAAATATTGATATTGATATTAAATACATACATTTAGAAAAACAATTTAATGCGTATAAAGTAAATATAAATAAATCTGATCAACAGTTATTAGTTTCGATTAGTGATATTCCTATTATTATAATCCTGTTACTAAAAAGAAAAATGTTAATGAAATCGTTAAAACTATTGCAGATGAGCTTGAAATTGACTTGAAATAATCTGATATCTGCTTGCCGTATTAAAAGCAATAATAAAAAAATATGCTAAATTTCTTGTTAATTTTAATAATTTATTGACTAAAAAAGCATTTTTATATGAGATCAAAATAAAATAAACCATCTCCTATCTAATGTGAAAAACTTAACGCAAAATGAATTACATATTATTTAAATTTAATTTAAATTTCAAATTTATGGCTTCAGATGAAACTATTTTGAAAGATTTAGAATATTCAAACAATATAACAAAAAATTATATTGAAGATTTGTCCAATTATACTTATTGAAATCAGGCGCGGATTCAGTAGGAGGGCGGCCGCCCCCTCCCTTAAACTGTGTTTTGTTTAGGAAAAATGCCCAGTAAAAAGAATCAAAACTAATTTTAACACGTTGAGTGCCGCGGTCGACGGGTAGTCGACAATTGTCAATGTGTATAGGCATCTTTATGGCAATATGGCCTCTTATAATTTAATCGGTTATCAGAGCAATTCTTCTGAATCAATTTAGCAATTGATTACAAAGTTGTATTTAACATAACTGTTTCGTGTAAGTTTTTTTTGAACACATATATGCGCGCTTGTCCACATATTTTATTTTGTATGTGAAATATTCTCCCCCCCCCCCTCATAATCTCGGGCTGGATCCGCCCCTAATTGTAATAGTAACATAAATATTTTTGCTCTAAATATATGTAGTATATTTTCAAATTTCGATGAATTAGTATATTAATGTTAGTATAACGGCAAGCTATAATTTTATTTCAAGTATAAATAATCATATACGAGTATTTTGATGGATTATTTTAAAAAGTTCTGTTATTACTTCTATATAAACAAAGAAATGGTATTCTAAAATGTAGGTAATCATAATATTTTAATACTAGGCATAAAAAACATGTTAATATAGCTACTGATATAAACATATTATTGGTTTCAAAAGTTCGTTTAATACTGCTATCGTGGCAATTAAAGAATTATATATTAATAATGATCAATTTATAAATTATAACTATTTTAAATATAACATTTTGAAATTAATCATTTGTCTTCACAAATTATTAATATTAAGTTGTTTATTTGGATTATATTGATTCGCTATTTTTTATAGATTTGTACTCTCAGTAAATCAGTATACATTTTAGATTCTGAACGAAGTGATGAATGTATTGATTTTACAATGATGTGTGTTTTTTTTTTTTTTTTTGTCCCCTCCTCTCTGTGCCATTACTTTTGCCGCGAATGTACAGCGGCCGCCCCTATGGGGCCATATGGCCGATGCTTAGTACGTTAATGCGGCAAAAGTAATGGCACAGAGAGGAGGGGACCCGCGTATGTCGTCGTCGTCGTCGTCGTGGTCGAAATTATAGAATAATTTGAGCAAGCACCCAGTTCTTTTCTTCGCGCGATGACGTCATAAACGGGCGGCCATGTAAAATTAATTGCGACTTTTTTTGAGTTATTTATAGACCACTTAAATTTTCGATTTTTTTGAGAATTTTTTTTTTGAAGTGTCAGTAAAAAAATATTGGACCACCAAAAAAACTTGAAAATTTAATACACGGTTCCTTATGAGTTGTTCTTATTGTAGCTAAAAAAAAATTAAAAATCGTAAGTCACAATTTTTTTTTAATAAGCGTTTACAGTTGCAAGTAATTTTGAAGTTGAAAAATCATAACATTTTTTACGTTTACAACTAAGGATTGAAAATACAACACTAAGTTTTCTATAAGTTTTACTTCAAGTAGCTATAGAGAAAACTCGAAGCATCATTATAGGAAAAATTTTAAGTTCGTTTGAATTTTAAATTTTTACGAAATAGTGTAACGATAACGATATATCCTCAAACGATTTTAAACATTTGTTATTATTCAAAAAGTATAAGTCGTAGATACATGAAAATTTTACCAGTTATTTAGATTGGCATTTTCTTTACATGATTTAATTTTTAAAATATTTTGACTTTTTTTGAGGTATTTATAGACAACTGAAATTTTCAATTTGTCTGAAAAAATGTTTTTGAAGTGTTGATAAAATTTTTTTGGCCCTATCAAAATACTTGAAAATTTAATACAAAGTTCCTCATAAGTTATTCATACAGTGATTAAAAAATTACAAAAATACATAGGCATGATTTTTTTTTTTTAGCATTTGAAGTTCAAATTTTGACTAAATACATAAAAATTACGGCAATGTTCAAATTATCTTAGATCGAAATTCATAAAAGTTTTTCTTTTTATACCTAAGATTTGAAAATTTTATACAAGGCTCCTAAAATATTTATACAATATTATTTGAAAAATAAAAGAAATATAATATAGTCACACATTTTTTTAATAAGCATTTACAGTTCAAATTTTGACTAAATACATAAAAATCACGAAAATTCGTAAATTATTTTATCCTAGAAATTCATAAAAAAATTTCCTTTTAAATTTAAGATTTGAAAATTTAATACAAGATTCCTTACAATTTTGTCAATCTTTATCTCAAAAAAAATGTCAACCGGAAATTCAAATTAAATTTTTATTAGCATTTGAATTTCAAATATTGACAGAAATTCGTCAAAACCATGAATATTTGCAAATTATTTTGTAGTTCAAAATTCATAATATTGTTTGTATTTATATCTAAGGTTATAAAATTTAACACCAAGTTTTCCCGATTATCCCGAAAATGTAGGGGATTATCCTGAAAATAAAGGGGATGATTATCCGGAAGATATAAGGGATGATTACCCCGAAAATATAGGGGTTGATTATCCTGAATTTTAAGGGTAGATTATCCTGAATTTTTAGGGGTTAATTGTCCTGAATTTTAGGGGTTGGTTGTATCCAAAAATATAGATTTGATTATCCTGAATTTTTAGGGATGATTATCCTGAATTTTTAGGGTTGATTGTCCTGAATTTTAGGAGTTGATTATCCTGAATTTTTTAGGGTTGATTATCCTGAATTTTTAGGGTGGTTATCCTGAATTTTTAGGGTTTGGTTATCCTGAATTTTAGGGGATGATTATCCGAAAGATATAAGGGGTGATTATCTCAAAAATAAAGGGGTTGATTATACTTAATTTTAGGGGATATTGTCCTGAATTTTAAGGGTTGATTATCCTGATTTTTAGGAGTTGGTTATCCTGAATTTTAAGGGTTGATTATCCTGAATTTTTGGGGGCTGATTGTCCTGAATTTTAGGGATTGGTTATATCCAAAAAAATATAGGTTTGATTATCCTGAATTTTAGGGGATGATTATCCGGAAATTGTAGGGAAAATAAAGGGGATGATTAAATCATGTTATAATTATTGTTTAAAAGATAATTAAAATCAGAAAAAGTATTAAAAATAATTAAATCATGATAGAATTATTGTTTGAAAGATACATTGATATCAAAATTTAAAAATTGAGTACTCGAAAAGATAAAATTAAATGAATATTTAAAAAAAGTTAAAAAGGAGGTTTGGCGCCCGCAGGCAAATGTTTTTCAAGAAACAAAAAAAAAGTTGTTTTAAAATTACATCAATAACCAAAATCGATTTCGTCGATAAACTGATTGTGCGTAAAATTTCCTGTTGTTCCCTTAATTTTTAGTTTGTTAATCCCGATTATTTAGAAATAAATTAAGAATTTTTTACTTTTGACCCCCCAAATTACCAACTAGATTCACTTTCTGATCGAACGAGGTAGTTGACGTCAAAAATCGAAGCACTTCAACTGCCCCAAAACGTGATGACAGACACAATAAAAAAAACAAATAAAAATGCACATGATGGTAAAATCAATATATTCATCATTCCACTTGGAATCTAAAATTGAAAAGGAGGATTGTCACCAGCAGGCATATGTTTTCCAAGAAACAAAAAAAAATGTTACATTAAGATTACTTACTAAAGACCATTTTTTCTTTTTTATATATCAATTTCACTTTATTTTTTTTGAGTACTAAAATATTAAATTTTTATATCAATGTTACATTTAAATAATAATTCTATGATTATTTTATTATTTTATTTTTATTTTCTTGAGATTACATACTGCTGTCATAAGTGTGTAAAATTAATATAAAAGTTTTTCAAATTTTTTTTTCTTTTAATATCAATTTACCTTTATTTTTTTGAATTAAATTTCCTTAATTTTGATATCAACTTGCCTTTTAAATTTATTCTATAATTATTTATCAATTTTTTTTTTGGAATTGAATATCTTTAGATTTTATACTCTGCTTCTTTAGTGTGTAATCTTAATGTACATTGTTTTTTGTCAAAACCTGCTTTTTAACTTTTTTTATTTCTATTTATGTAACTTTAATTTTTTGGAGTACTCAACTCCAAATAAAAGGGGAAATTATACCGAAAAAGAGAGGATTATCCGTAAAATAAGTGGGATCATTATACGAAAAATATAGGGGATGACCATCCCGAAAATATAGGGGATTATCCTAAAAATATAAGGGATGATTATCCTGAATTTTAGGGGATAACTATCAGGAAAATAAAGGGGATGATTATCTGGAAGATATAAGGGTTGATTATCCGGGAGATACGAGGGATGATTATCCGGAAATTTTAGGGGATAGATTCTGAACGATTTGATGAATGTATTGATTTTACAATGATGCGTGTTTTTTGTTTTGTTTTTTGTGTCTGTGTACAGCATAACTAGTCGAAATAATGCTTCGATTTCAAACTTTCGGGGTGGTTTCCGATGTAAAATTGAAGATCCTTGGTGCATTATAGAGGTCAAAAGTAAACATTTTCCAACAGTTTTCAAAAAAATCGAGAAAAACAAAAAAAAAATGACAGAAAAACGGGAATTTTTACGCAAAATCAGTTTTCGACCAAATCGATTTTTTTATATGGTTGTAATTCAAAAAATAATCACTTTAAATACTTGAAATTTTCACCAAATGTTTATGTTAGTGTTCTCTATATACAGTTTAATTCTCAAAAATTTTTGACTTTTTTTGAGTTATTTATAGACCACTGAAATTTACACTTTTTTTGAGAATTTTTTTTTGAAGTGTCGGTAAAAAAATGTTGGACGACCAAAAAAACTTGAAAATTTAATACCAGGTTCCTTATGAGTTTTTCTTATTGTAGCTAAAAAAAATTAAAAATCGTAAGTCACAATTTTTTTTAATAAGCTTTTATAGTTCAAAATTTTACGAAATCTGTCGAAAACGCGAAAATTTGCAAGTAATTTTGAAGTTGAAAAATCATAAAATTTTTTGCGTTTATAACTAAGGATTAAAAATACAACACTAAGTTCTCCATAAGTTTTCCTTCAAGTAGATATAGAGAAAACTCGAAGTATCATTATAGAAAAAATTTTAAGTACGTTTGAATTTTAAATTTTTACGAAATAGCGTAACGATAACGATTTATCCTGAAACGATTTTAAATATTTGTTATTATTCAAAAAGTATAAGTCCTAGATACTTGAAAATTTTACCAGTTATTAGGATTGGTATTTTCTTTACATGATTAAATTTTCAAAATATTTTGACTTTTTTTGAGATATTTATAGACGACTGAAATTTTCAATTTGTCTGAAAATTTTTTTTTGAAGTGTCGATAAAATTTTTTTGGCCCTATCAAAATACTTGAAAATTTAATACAAAGTTCCTCATAAGTTATTCTTAAAGTGAATAAAAAATTATAAGGATACATAGGCATAATTTTTTTTTATTAGCATTTGAAGTTCAAATATTGACAAAAATTCGTCAAAACCATGAATATTTTTTTTTGTGTTTGTCATTACGTTTTGGGGCAGTAAAATTGCTTTGACTTGTAACTTCAGTACCTTGTTAAACCAGAAAGTGAATCTAGTTGATACTTTGGGGGATAAAAAGTAAAAAATTCTTAATATTTTTCTAAATAATCGGGATAAACAAACTAAAAATTAACGGAAAAACAGGAAATTTTACGTACAATCAGTTTTCGACAAAATCGATTTTGATTTTCGATGTAACTTTAAAACGAACGACCATTGATACATGAAATGTTCACTGAATGTTTATATAAGTACCTATATTCTATCCACCATGAAGTTTTTAAAAATGTTGCCTTAAGTTTAACTATTCATAGGTATATGCAATTTTCGATCATGATTAGTTTTTTTAAAATTAATATCGATAACATTTTTATTTTGTGGGTAGAAAATATTGAAGATTTAATACAAGGCTCTTAACATATTGTTACAATAGCAGTTGAAAAATAAAATAAATTCATAGTCACAATTTTTTTTTATAAGCATTCAAATTTTGAATTTTGACAAAAAACGTAATAACCACAAAAATTCACAAATTGTTTTAAGCTAGAAATTCATAAAAATTTTTTTTTTTAAATCTAAGATTTGAAAATTTAATACAAGATTCCTTACAAATTTGTCAATCTTTATCACAAAAAAAAATGTCCACCGGAAATTCAAATTAAATTTTTATTAGCATTTGAATTTCAAATATTGACAAAAATTCGTCAAAACCATGAATATTTGCGAATTATTTTGTAGTTCAAAATTCATAATATTGTTTGTATTTATATCTAAGGTTATAAAATTTAACACCAAGTTTCCCATAAGTTTTGCTTCAAATAGCTATAGAGAAAATTTGAAGCGTCATTATAGGAAAAATGATTTGAGCGTTAGAGTTTTAAATTTTTATGAAATCGCGTAATGATAACGATTTATCCTCAAACCAGGTATATGTATTGTATATCTATGATAATATAAGTTATTATGAATTATGATAACTACATGCAATGTTTTTGGAAAAATTGATTAACCATGCCTTATGCAAAATGCGTCCTAATTGAAAAATAAAATATTTGTTTCAAAATAGAATATATATGACAATATTTAAATATAATATATCCTAGACTGACAAATCATCTTCGTTCAGAATCGTTTTTCGTATACAATGATACCTATCATTGCATTCAAATTTAATCCCATCCATTACAGTAACCTACTGTACATCATAGCGACATCCACGACTTACCCGCTTTTTTAGTATAATTGTCCATATTACACTGCAACACAAGCTTTAAGCTTATTGGAGTTGTGCAAATTTCTCTTGTCTAATTTTCTGTTTTATATAACTTGTATTTTCAAAAAAACTCGTAAATAAAAATAATTTTGAATATTTGTCTTGCCTACCTATTTATTATGTATTAATTTATGTTTTAAATATTTTTATAGTTATCTACTAAAACTCAGGTACTTAAAAAAAACTTACTAACTTACCGATTCGTTTTTATTTTAATAATAGAAAGATTAATTATAATTATTAATTGCTTATTATGATTTGGTGTATTTATTTTATTTCAACAATTTATAAATATAATTCCAAGTTATTATTTATTAATTTTTGATATATTGTGTTTTAGAAATTAGAACTCTTGTGTGTATGTACTACTGTTTATATAGATACCAACAAAAGTATTAAGTATATTTTTCATAAACGAGCACACGGGGTGGTTATCAGTCAGGACTCAGGATAGGCAGTATAGAACTTCAACATTGTATTTTTCGAAAAAATTACTAGTTATAAATAAAATTGTGTCGTATGACTTATTAGTTCTAAAAGGTATTAATTCTATTAATTGAACTGAAATGTATATTTCAAGAACCTACCAAGGTAATTAATTTATAATTATGATTATACTATACGCCTAATAGCGACCAGAAGAAATACGGCGTTTGAATTTTATAAATTTCAAGAATAAAATATGCATCACGACATTTGGGTAGCATGTTTTTCGTGATATTAAATATTTATCTGCAATCTAAAATAGAAATAAAAAGCCGCAAAAGAATAGGTAGGTATGAAAACAAACTTACCTTAAAATATATAGATTCTTTCGGGCTTCAGTAGGTAGAGTCCGTGACGTGTATGCACTTCGACGGTTACGTGGAAACCCATCAGATACCTACTAGTGAATTGAAATTTCAAAATAATGTAATTTATGAAAAAAAAAAAAATTATACGGAAAGCAGTATGTTTTTTTTTCATGTCTGCTTCGCTAGGTAATTGAAATGTTAGAATTTTTAATCGACTACGTCTTCTGCAACGACTTTAGCAATCGCCATAGAATATATAGGTATAATTTTATGTTATAATACATCAATAAGATAAATCCATAGATATACATCATAGTTTATAATACAATTTTTATATCAAAGAGGTCGTGGAAGTCCGTGTTTACAATTTGTTCATCGAAATAATTAAATGTGATAAACCAATATTATGTATATACTGAAATAATTTATAACTTTAAATTAAAATTATGTATAACCTTCTTACAATATATTTATATAAGCTATAAAGTACTTAGGTAGGTATTATTTAAATTATATTATTAAATTTATTTATATGATTATTGATTAAGATGATCACCATTATATGCATATTTTTACTAAAAATATTTTTTTACTTACTATTCAATAAAAATGTTGTTTAAATAAATTTGATTATTGCTTTTTAAAGAGTTAACATAAAACTATACAGTCTTATATACACCAAATCTCCGTACCGACCATGCCAAGCACCAGCTAGTTTGTGAAATTCCAAGCCAAATATTCTCTCCGAATACGGATTTAATAGTTGTAATAAAGCAAAAAAAAAGAAACAATATAAGAGAGTGTAAGATAAAAATATAAAAATTTGATACAAAGAAGATTATTAATATTGGTTATAGCCGTTATAGCCAGTTATAGGTTGTTATTAATAGTAGTTATTATTATTATTATATTAGTAAATTATTATTAGTATTTATAATTAGTATTATTATTATATTAGTAAATGCTAGGCAAACACAAGGGACACATTGAACGAATACCGAATTTATTATAAGTTATTTAGATTTGTGAAATTACCTTCCTCCTGATCGTAGAGGGTTCTCGAGTTCGTGATTCGAGAATGATTAAGTACACCGTAATAACAAAATATTAATTATTGAATTATACAAAATTTAATAAATAAAATACGATATATAAAATTATAAAAGTATATGAATATTAATAATGTGCATGCACCTTACCTTTTTCGCAGTTGTATTTGAATGTGCAGTTGACGTAATGAGATAAATAAAGGTTTTTTATTTAACATTCAGATTAAAGGAAAACAACACCGTTAAATTTCGATTTAAAAAAAAGAAACAGTACAGCTGTCGCTCGTAATGTCTGGTGTCGAAGTGTTTTTAGGTGTTCTTGCACTTGTTTGTTTCACTGGTGCTCATGTACTGATGAAAAGAGACGATCTGGTCAAGCCCGCCAGATCCACCGGCGGCCCCATAAAAGGTCTCGGCGTCTCCCAAGAAATTTGTCTTAGTCCTTGGTGACAGCGACCCTGATTGGACCATCCCTTGACTCCGGCAGCACATGAAATGGATTGCATGTGTTGCGCCGTATACCGTTATAATCACATATATAACCTATACGTGACCAAACGATGTGAACCATTCCTTTCATCAGTGATTTAATATATTTATTGGGATTATAGGGTGTATCATATACGTGCGACAACTTTACCGTTATTTATTTTATTGAATAAAAATAATACATTTACAATCATGATATGTGAATGTGAGCATATCATTGCATCCTACGCTTTTTGTGTTGTGCCCTCAAACACCACTCATAGTTGAGTGTCAGCGTGAATGTGTGATACAATAATTGAGATGTTAGAAAAAATTTGAAGTTCAAAGTTAAAAAGTTTGAATACAATGCAACTGGGTAATGTTTTTTTTTTTTTTTTTTTTAATTTAAATTTCTTAACTGATGGATTATAATGGTTCCTTTACAATTTTATTGTAGTTAAACATAATATATTGTATATTGTACATTTTGTTACTATTGCTTAATTTCTAATTTTATATTCTATTAGTTTATAAGCTAGAGCTTTTTTTTTTTTTATATCTATCTACATCTACTTTTAATACGTCAAATTTTGATTCTATGCTTATAAGAATTTGTCTAATTTGAGCTCTCTTTTTTTTTTGTATTTTATTAGTTTACTTTTTTATTTTTGTATTATTTATATTCAATTTATGAATAGTTGCCTTTTTATACTTTTATTAACTTATCTTAGGTACTTAATTTTTTTTTTATAGCTTTTTTTTATATATTGTAATATTACACAAGCAATTATTATGACTTAACTTATATAAACTTAGCTAAGGTTATTTTATTTTTACAGTTTTTTTGATAATGTAACAACAATCAATTGAGTTTATACTAACTTAGATTAGGTTATTTTTTTTTTTACGTGGTACAAACAATTATGACTTAATGGTTTAACTTAAATTAGGTTATTTTTACAGTTTTTTTTTTATAATGTACAAGTAATTATTTTTATTTATCCTAATCTACTTAGTCTAGTTTTAAAAAATGATATTACGAGTATTATTATTATTTTTTTTTAAACTATTTATTAAATAACTTATACTTACCAATTAATACCGGTGTATGACTTTTTTTTTATATAATTTATACAATGTTTTGGGTGAAAAATAATTCAATCTATCTCATTATACTAGTATTAGAATAAATAACTTTATCGGTAGTGCAACAGATACGCTATTCTGAAAAATTACCCTTCCACACATAAATAATCATCTACAAATCCTTATTAAGGACCATCTAGGCTAAATTACAGTTACAGTCTCACTTTAACCCTTTAATCACTGAACTTGCTTCCAACTCGCTTCATAGCAATATCCCTCACGCCATTTTAAGAGAAAATGGTGTCGTGACTTATGAAACGATTGACGGTTATCAAACCATTTAATTTAATTTAAGTTAATAAAAAAAATAATAATAAAAAAAAATTAACCTTGGGTTCTATCACTGGATGGCCTCCCTCCTCATTGTTCAGGTTGTAAAATTATTTATTGTTACGTTCAAATTTGCTTATTATGCTTGTAGCATGGATTGTAAATATTCTTTTTAAATAAATAAAAAAATATATACATTTATAACTATAAAATTGTTTTTCTTGGTTTTTCTTGGTTATTTAATATTTAATTTTGTCTAAAAATCTAAGATCTATAAAAATCTAATCAACACCAAAATCAATATATCTAGTCTATAATATAATAAATAAATAATAATAATGTGATTCAAAATTTTAGTCAAAAATTAGATTTTTTTTATTCATTATTGTAATTTATATTATTATCGAAACATCATATCAGGCTCCCTTAAAGTTAATAATATACCTCAGATATACCTCAAAAGTAAAAAATTACTTACTTTTAATTAATATTTTTCTGAATAATCGGGATAAACAAACTAAAAATTAAAGGAAAAACGGGAAATGTTTTTTGATAAGCGTTCAAAGTTTGAATTTTGACAAAATACGTAAAAATCACAAAACTTCGCAAATTATTTTAGGCTAGTAATTCATAAAAAATTTTCTTTTTAAATCTAAGATTTGAAAATTTAACAAAAGATTCCTTACGAATTTGTCAATCTTTATCACAAAAAGAATGTCCACCGGAAATTCAAATTAAATTTTTATGAGCATTTGAAATTTAAATTTTTACATCATTGGATTTTTACTGGATTTCATATTTTTAGCGATTTTCTTATTTTGGTGTAACTCTAAAACAAATGACCGCAGATACTTGAAATTTTCACTGAATGTTTATATAGGCATTTTCTATATTTGATACAATTTTCAAAATATTTAGATTTGTTTTAAGCTGTTTACTGACATTTTAATTTTTCAATTTTTTTGGTTTTTTTTTCTATAAATATCGATAAAAATTTATTTGTTGGGTAGAAAAGCTTGAAAATTTAATAAAGGCTTCTAAAATATTGTAACGATAGCAATTGAAAATATTGAAAATACATCACAGGCATGATTTTTTTTCATAAGCATTTAAAATTCAAATTTTGACTAAATACCTAAAAATTACGGAAATGTTCAAATTATCTTAGATAGAAATTCATATAAGTTTTTCTTTTTAGATCTAAGATTTGAAAATTTAATACTAGGCTCCTAACATATTTTTACAATAGTGGTTGAAAAATAAAAGAAATGCATAGTCACATTTTTTTTTTACAAGCATTTAAATTTAAATTTTGACAACATACGTAAAAATCACGAAAATTCGCAAATTATTTTAAGCTAGAAATTCAAATATATTTTCTTTTTAAATCTAAGATTTGAAAATTTAATACATGGCTCCTAAACTATTTTTACAATAGCAGTTGAAAAATAAAAGATATATGTACATAGTCACAACTCACAATTTTTTTTTACAAGCATTCAGATTTTAATTTTGACAACATACCTAAAAATCACGAAAATTCGCAAATTTTTTTATGCTAGAAATTCATAAAAATTTTCTTTTTAAATCTAAGATTTGAAAATTTTTAATAATCTATAATATATCCTAGACAGATAAATCGTCTTCGCTCAGAATCGTTTTTCGTATACAATGATATAATATAATTGGATTCAAATTTAATTCCATCCATTACAGTAACCCACTTGTAACCTACTGAACAGCAGAGTGACATCCACGACTTACCAGCTTTTTTAACATGAAAATATTTTCCGTTTTCCGATTCGTTTATAATTGAAAAATACTTATCTCACGTCAGCATAAAATGGAACTTATTATCTAACTTAATTAAATTATTAAAATAAACTGTTACTTATAAATGCCAAATGGCTATAATAAATAATTATTACCTATGTCTCTGCATTGTTGGAATAAAAATATTTCGATTTATCATTTAACAGTAAGTACTATGTAGTTATAACACAGTTGTCGTCCGTCGCGAAGGACTACTTTGAGTTGTCACGCCGCTTATAATCATAATTATTAATTATACTGAACATTTTTATGCTAGGTTGCGGCCGATAGCCTAATTTATGGGATCTATAACTATTATATCGCGGCCATTCATCGTTATCGAATCATACGATTAACGGACACTAGACAGTAATAGTAGGTATATTAGTATATATTTACATTAATTTCAACTCTATTATTAATTTTAATAATTTTTTTTGTTATAACCATATGCTTGGTGTTATCAGATTTTGAGGAATATTATATAAGTTCAATGTTGCATCTGGTTTTATCGTACGGAACTAGTTTTAAGATGGTGCGATAGAATCCCTTGATATTTTTCGTATTCCCAACTATAAATATACAAAAAAAAATAATTTAACAGTTAAACCATACACGATAATATGATATCAATTTAATTTTGGATTATTTAACCGTTATATTATTAATTATGAGGTTATTATAACATTCTCAATATTATACATAATATTAAAAACGGCTTACAATTTACAAATAAAACAACTATATTATTATGATATAGTTACCCAAACGTTTTTTTCTGTTTATTATCAACAATAATTAGATTGAATACAGATACATAATATCGTAATGTAGGTACGTAATAAGTACTCGATCTTTTGATAAAAAAAATTCATACACTGGATATTTAAGTAAGTAAAGATTTAAAAAAAAATGTTTATACAGTAATGTACATCGGAAATGACTGATTTATTTTGCGGCGTCAATACTTATGTATAAAAATACAATATTATGATATTGTTCGGGCTATGGTATTTTTGACTTTTCGATGGATGGACTACATAAATTAATAGTTCTAAATCAAACAAATAACAAAAATTTTAGAGATGCTAAACGAATGACAATTAAATTGTGCGGCAATGAATGATATATATTTTTAAGATAAATCATTAATAATAAATAAATGAATATTTATAATCAATGATATTATGCTGATCTGAATCTGATGTGTACCAACCATAAATGTAGAGAAATTCTTCCTATTCTAAGTTATAGCCAAGGTGGATTAATAATATATCAATCCACCTTGCTATAGCATTCTAATATGGTATTGGTTATTTGCATATCATAAAATCAATGATTGTACGTTGATGTCCAACGTCAAATTGAGTTGTTTCATCGTTTGATTAATGTAACAAATCAAATTACCAGTCAATATCATACATAATAATGTACGCAATGTCATTATTTCTCAATTAATTAATTATTCTAAAATTGTTAGACTCAGTAATGATACATAATAACAGTCACACATTATATTATTATATTATATTTTCATGATCATGATTTTTAAGATAGGCTACTTATAAAATAGCATAATAGTTAGTTGACACCACGAAAAGATTTACTAGAAATCGTGGCTCGTACGCTGTTATGCGACATCGGATTTTTCCACTGTCAGCTCGCTGTAGTCCTATTGATTATAATGTATTTATTGCAACAACAACTGATCGTTTACTCAGCGTTTATAGAATTTTTATGCATTATATACAGAAACTCAAAAAACAATTCAACAACTATTGAATAAAAAATGTGCTAAATTTCATTTTTTCAAGTTTATTATTTTTTAACGTTATTATTTTCTAAGCAAATTATTAATTGTTTAAAAAGGATATTTTCGAAAAAATCATATTTTATCAGTTACTGGTTTTTCTGGTAATCGGTCAAAATATCCAAATTTATACGTTTTTACGAAAATTAGTAGATTACACTTTACTTTCTAATAAAATTGACTCCTAAATATATAAATTACGTTATAGTAGTAATAATATCACAAAATATACTGCACACACATTAATCAAATAGTCAAATAATATAAAATAAAATGTAAAACAATTTGTTTTTATGAATAATTTTAATCACCAAAAACTCCTATGGTCCAATTTATTTGTATATAATAAAATCGATATAAGTATAGTAAATAATAAAATGAAATATGAATATTATGATCGATTTCGACGCATTTATTTTTATCTGTAGGTCCAAAACGCAACATGGAACATTTTACGATCACAAAAATAATTCATCAATCATTATTGTTAACATAAAATGTTTCATGTTGCACATTGGACCTTCAGAGTTCAGATAAAAATAAATGCGCTGATGTTCTTTTAATACCTTGACTAAAAATATACATTAATTAATTTAAAATTTGTATACAAGACCTGGTTATAGACGAATATATTTAACAAGCACTACCTAATAAACGTTTTCACAGTTTTCGGCGTTTGGGCTTAGTCTCGATCTCTCGATGGTTAGCAGGTCTGACACAGAACCCACAGGATCACAGCTGGAGTGTTTCACGTCTGTTCTAACCCGGCCACTGATTTCTTCGACCGGCAAAGCCACTTGCTGCTGCAATTCGTCTGCACACTATTAGGGTGAATCCATAAATATCTGTTCGTTTGTGTTTGGAGCACGGACTAAGATATATCTAGTATATCTTAGTCCGTGGTTTGGAGTCAAACCGATATTGATTTTATCACCAATGGAATCCATGTGCACATCATGAATCAGCATTGGAACAAAACACTCGTACAGTAGACCATTAAGGTCACAGCTGGACTATTGCACGTCTGTTTCAATTGGGCCACTGAGCTCCTCTACTTTCAAGTTCATTTGTGGCAGAAAATTCTCAGCAAATAGGGGTGAATCCGTTAATACCGGTTCCTCCAAGACTGGCTGCGAGCCGATATCTATTTTATCACCCGCGGAATCCGTTTGCACATCGTGGATCAGCATTGAAACAGGACGCTTGTTCAGCGGATCTTCAAGATGACAGCCGAACGGTTGCACGTCTGTTTCGATCGGGCCACTGATCTATTCTACTTGTGAAGTCGTTTGTGGGTCTATAAGTTCACAGCTGGACTGTTGAACGTTGGTTTCAATCGAGTTGTTGAACTCTAATACTTTCAAGGTCGTTTGCTGCAGAAAATCGTCAGTGAATCGGCGTGAATCCGTTAATACCGGGGTTCTACCATGACTAGTAGCAAACCGAAATCTATTTTATCACCCGCGGAATTCGTCGGCTCGACGAGTACCTATGCCGGAACTAGAACGCCGGACCTTGACATCACCACAACAAAACAACCGTCGGAAGAAACGCTTGGTCCTTTACCAAACAGAAAGGCACTTTGATTTGGCCACAGTGGTTATTGAATTTGCATCATCGCATCTCTGAATTATGGGTCCCTGCGGGAAAATAGCGTGTATTTTATAATGGTATTTATAAATACAAATATTATATAACTTTATAATATAATATAAAAAATACCTCATCGATTTTGGGATTTGGCATCGAAACACAGCTTGAGGACTGTTACCTACACCTCGATATCTAGCATTTTTACAGTCGGTCCATTTAACTCCTCGATCAGAAAACCCGTATTTGGCATCAACTCGTCGGTGGACCATGCCGGTCAATTATATCCAATTTCTGTATTAACTTAATACAGAAATACCTTTAATTATTATTAAGTAGTTTTTCTTTTACAAAACTTAATTTTGTCTATGTAAGAACAAGTAATGTACTATTGTTGTTTGTATTCTTTCATTTTATTTTGTTATTCTGTGTATTTTTTTATTCCTAATAATTTAATAATACTTTGTTAATATAAAGTATTTAAAAAATATTAATCACAAAACAATATTTTATTTTATTTTGATTTTTAAATAATGATTAATATTATTTTTTATGCATCTAATTATTTATGTAAATACAGTTGATAATATGCTACTTCTTAATGTCAAGCTTAGTGTGACACAATTTTTTCAAAATGCAATTTTTCAATTTGTATTCTGTATGAAATACCTATAACATATATAATCAAAATAAATTTTTAAGTTTTCAAAAACTTAGTTATTGAATTATTTTATATTATTCATCTTTCATCTATATCTAATATCTGTGTAATTGTTTTTAGGTTTCATTGGAAAAAAAGTTTTGGTAACCCTGATTGTATACCATATATAGTAGAATAATTAATGCCGCCCCATAAATATTTTCCCGGTAAATTTTTTTTTGCCTATCCGCCTCTGGTATTAAGGCGGAAGACAAAAATCCAATATCAATTTCATCGTTATCCGAACGCAAATGTTTGGCAATGTTCGGTATTGAATTTGAACGCCGATCATCGAGGTCACCGCAGTGACTGGCCGCTATACGATTTCTCCAATCGGGCCATTTTTCAGCTTTGCTAGAGAACCGTCCATCACGACCGACTCGGTGGACGCTATAATAGGTACTTTGTTCAGCAATATTCGACATGATATATAATTGATAATAATATTAACTGATTAGTAGAGTATTACAATATTATAAAATAATTACGACACAAAATTAAACATTTTTATCTGTAATAATTGATAAACGTGTAATAAAAATGTATTTGTTTAATTTGTATACGGTTATGTCATCGTTGTAAATTATTTTAAACTTTATTTTTAATGAACAATTTGTACCTAGTATATACATATATAGTGTGACATGGTCGGGTAGTGAGCTAATTTCAGTCGAGAACCGCAGACGAAGGCCGCGCATTTCGCACAAGACTGAATTTGTCTTATAGCTCTGGTCACAAATACATATTTTTGTCAGTCCTTGCGTTCATCGATCATGACAAAAAGTAATGCAGAGAACTATGCAAAATCTACAAAAACAATTTCTTGGAAAAAACTTTTTACTATTTTGGTATAAAAGTAACAATAACCATAAATTATAAAAGAGTTTATAATAACATAAAGGTATCGGTAACTAGAAATGCAGAAGCAGTGAAAATAAAATAATAATTATATTTAAATGATTGTGTGTCATTCAAGGGGGTTATGATATGAATATCAGAATATATTAGATGTAACCAATAGTTTGTTTTGTAAGGACCGTGATAAAGATTTCAGCGACTGAATATACAAGCTCAGCTTATTTTACAGAGAATTTCCCCATTATACCACCAGCTGGACGGAAAAACGTCGATTTCCCACGCTTCAACCACCATCAAAAACTTAACTTTGATGATATCCTGAGTTTTTGCTATGTACTTGTGTAGTTGTGTTCCATTGTAAAGTTATATAACAATAGTAATTTTATTTTAGAAACTAAAAAGAACAAATTTTTATCTTCTATGTGAAGAAGCTGTATAGATCTCTAAACTTTTCAAAAACAACTTTTCACCAAAAAACAGTTCAAAGTAACAAAAAAAAAAAAAAATATCTTATAATTAAAGTAAATACGTCCGTCAAAGTTCCAAATGGAACTTTAAAAAGATTCGCACAACACTATGAAATGATATTGAATAATAATATTGTATAAATAAAACGCAAAATATCACAATAACCATACCTACCTACCTATTAATTAATCAGGCACGATGCAGTGGATGGAAATTAAGGCTATAACAGCTTAAAACTCAAGCATTTTGGTACACACGACGTATAACAATATACTTGACCTTTGTTTGATTTTATAATTATTGAATACGAACTTTATAAACAATAACAACGGGTATATTACAATCATTGAATAATCTACATGCTGATTATTTCATGTAGGTACCTAAATTGCTTTTTCAATCAATTATTTTTTTTTTTTTTAATCATATATGTATTTGTGCAATTTAGTTTTATCGAAGTACTATAAAGCTGTTATATTATATATTTTATTTAATATTATATTATAATGGCAGAACCTATGTTTTTTTCCTCATTTCCACCTATTTAATTTTAATTTTTTGCAAAACTTAATGTTCGTGTACAAAACGTATCGAATTTCTATAGTAATATATCAATATAGGTTTCACTTTTTCATGAGCATCGACTTAAAAAAAGTAACGTGATCGGTAACTCGATCGATAACTCTTGCCTGGCTACGCTTAGACTGCATTAATAAACGATAATAATAATTAATAATTATTATAGCAGTTCGACATTCGGTTCTTCCGCAATATACACTGCATAATATACAAATCCTAAATTTAATTTTTTACTTTTTTGGACATAGGAGTTAGGATTCTGCCCCCCCCCCCCCCAAGTTATAGGGTTTTTACACAGGTGTATCTCCCTCCTCACACCATTTCATGTTGTGTTTATTATAGCTTCGCTATCAAATTTACTTATTGTTATTACATTGTACTTATATAAATATTACAGAATGTATAAGTAAATACTCTTTTATTTAATAAAAATTCCTTTTTCTACCTTTTTTTTTTTTATTCTATGACAATATTATGTTCGTATTGAACAATTTCATCAATATACTATAAACTATAACAGCTTTAGAAGTTATAATTAATGTTTAATGTAATAACATATCTAAATACCATTATATAGACAGCTAGCTATCGGATAAAATTATTATAAAAAGTAATTTACATACAATAAAATGCCATGTCTAGGTAATTAGATTTTATAAAATTAAAGTTACACTGTGTTAAACTGTTGAATCACTTATAAGTAAGGACTAACCAAAAAAATAATGTTATATTCTAATGTGAATTGTAAATAATATAGGTAATGAACAGTTTTTGTACAACACTAAAAATGTCTAAAACCTAGTATTCAAAATAAATAGCAATTGATGATGAATAAAAATAAATTGTATAGGTAATATAAGCTCTGTTACCCCAGCACTGCCATGTTTGAAATTGAAATTCAAACTTATTCAGTATTATGTACTTTATTTCGTACAATTTTGTACAACCAAAATTAAATTTTGTACATGTCCGTGCTGCGGTAACGTTACCCCAGCACTGCTTCTAACGAATTTTGAACAAATTCAATTTTCAATCATACAGTATTATGATTGAGTATAGATAGTATACTATCTGTACTCAATGGTATTATCATTTATCATTATGTACTTTATTTTGTACAACCAAAATTAAATTTTGTACACCTCCCCGAACCCGAGAAAACGCGATTTTACCATGTTACGTTTATCCCGCCATTTAAGAATAATTACGTTGTTGTTGCTCTGTGAAGCAATTATCTATCCTTTTTAAAATTTTTTTTTTAACTACGTTCTCCGGGTTATTTTTACGATTGGCTCCCAGTCCCACTATAAATGTGTATTTTCTTGGTTAAGTTTTTCAGCAAACTTAACACTCGAATACCAATTGTCGGGCATGTACCATTTCCGCCAAAATTTGAAATGACCGATTCCGCCATCGCCCGTTTCCGCCAATTTAAAAAAAGGTTCGATTCCCGTTTCCGCCAATTTACCTGCTATGGTAAAATTATTGTAATATATTCCATATTTTTGGTAAAACTATGTTTTAATTAATTTGAGTTGACTGAAACTACGTTCATATGATACAGTACAAGGCAATGTTAGATACAAACGAACGATCTCCGATAAAATTATTATAATATATTCCGTATTCATTGGAGTATTATTCCTATTATTTTAAGGTGCATTTAAGTTTTAACTAGAAATGATTGTAGGTACATGGTTAGGTTAATATGATAATTGATAACATTAAATATTGAAAAATATATAAATAACTAATAAATCAAATAATACAAATACATAATATTTTGTCATAGTTTTGATAAATATAATAATAAAGTAAAAATCACTTATTCATATAAATCATAATTAATATACACAATATTTTGTCATAGTTTTAATAAATATAATAATAATAAAAAGTGATATTTTCATAAATACATATAATATTTTGATATTTTGTCAAACCTAATTTTAAGAAATACAGTAATTGAAATAATTAAAAAGTCATAATATTTTGTTAATTTATTTAATATAATTATGCAACACTCTTTACATACGAATAACGCGATATTAGTTTATTTTTAAAATCAGTTATAGCCTTATTAGTCCTATCACATTTTAACAAAATGGATTTATGTATTATTATTATATTTATTAAAACTATGACAAAATGTTGTGTATATTAATTATGAATAAGTGAATAGCAGGTAAATTGGCGGAAACGGGAATCGAACCTTTTTTTAAATTGGCGGAAACGGGTAATTCCCCAATTGTCAGTATACAAGGTTCGTCCAAAGTTAAGATACGGCTTCAAAGATGTTTTTTGTTTTTAAGATAGTCTAAAGAGTAAAGACTAATCATCCTATAAAAGGAACCACACTTTCGTCAATACACACTTTGTCTTCAGGAATGTACCATTTATTGAAATTGGCTACTAACACATCAACTAGGTGTTGTAGTTTGCTTAGTCTACCATAGTAAATAATTTCATTATTTCCACAATGAAACATTCCTAGAACAAACTCAAATCTATTACGACTCATTAATTCTAGAAATCTAGTTTTATAAAGAAAATCTGTTCTCTAATAATCTCTTAAACTAGGCATATCCACTAATCCCATCCATACAATAAGTCCTAAAAAGTTTCTCATCTCTGTACGGTCAATAGGAGTCCATCTTTTCAAACGCGAACATTTTAATAATATACGTGAATTTATTATTTGGTGTAACTACGCGCGGACACCATCATGTAGACGATGGACATGGTTATCGCCTTCCACAATACGGCGCAGAACGCCATCTTTTGAGCGTTGTATATACGTTTCATTTTTACCACGACGGATTTTTAAAGAAGGTATTCATATTTTCACTTTCTTTAGTTTAATATTGGAAAAAAATAAAGTTAAAATATAATTAACAGCGAATTCCAGGTATTCAGTAAAGATTCAGTTCATAGCAAAACAATATTGGATTTTTAATTTTTAAAATGTACTTATGCAATATGTAATTAAATAACCTACAAACATTTTAACAGTTTATATTTGGTTATATAGTTAGTGTACATTACAAACTTAAATAAATAAATATTAATTTCAATTTATTACTGGGAAGGACGAGAAATAAAAACAATTCTGTTGGCTAACAATGATTTGTCATTTTAATTCTATATGTAATTTTGTTAGTAATATCACTAATAAAATTTAAAAATAAATGAACAAAAAAAATATATAAAAACAAATAATTGAATTTATTTACACAATTACATTGCCTTTGAAAAATAAATTAACATTCTGAAACTAAATTTTAAAATGATGTAATAAATAGGTCTAATTAGTGAAGGTTAACAAAATATGTTACACCCAACAGTTAAGGATTTACATTGTAATGGTGGCAGCAATAATATATCAATTGAAACTATATGTTAAAAGTAAATTTTTGGTCGACTATATTTTAAGTATTATATTAAGTCAAATTATTTTTAAAATCCAATTTAAAAATAAATGCCAAAATACTAATAACACAGAAATTAAATCAATACTTAATTTGCAAAAAGAGTACAATTGCATAGTCTTGAATCTTGATGCAAATCTGTCACTTAAACACACTTACTAAATGTTAAAGACTGTTATATTCAACATGTATACATATTAATATTATAATAAAATAATTAGCAACATTGAATATTATTATGAATGTCTGAGTGAAGTTTTTATAAATATACTTTACAGTAAAATTGAGTTTGTAAATATACCACATATATATTTTGTATTTAATATGAATATAGTATAAACAATAAAGTACTATGATCCGTAGAATAAAAAATACAAATATAGTAAATACCCTTTAAAACATTTAAAAATTGTTTTAAAATCAAGCAGAATTATACATAAAATAGAATAGCAATTTTAATCAAACGCAAAAACACACATAGGTAAAAAGGTTTATCACCAGTATATCATTTTGACATTATTATCACACACTCGTTTAAGTTAAAAAATATTCAAGATATTTATTGTGTATGAATAAATTTTCAATTATAGATTTTAATAGCTTTTTCTAAATAATTTAACCGTGTGCGTTTAGTCTTATTTGGATGTTCCATACCCAACCATGGTCGTTGGCCTTGTCCTTGAGCTGAAATTTATTAACAATAAATTAAGAAAATAATATTTACAATAAATTTATTTATATTAAGACATTAATTTTTCCATATAAACAAAGAATAATTTTACAATTTGAAAAAAAAATCTTTTAGTTTCATACATAAGATGATTTTATAAACATGCTTACCAACATTTTTTCCTTTAATAATATTTATTTGAACTCTCATTTTTAGAATTTTTAAGTACAATATTTTCAAATTCCTGATATTTTTTATACCACTTAAGGAGTGTTTTTCATAATGATATTTATTTTTATTTTTAAAATAAGAACCCATTATTTTTATTGTAAATTAGTTAGTGGAAAATTTTCTCAAAAATGTTCATGTATTTAAATCAAAATTATACAGTTATACATAAAACTTTCAATTTTTCTCCTTAATATTTTACTCATACTAGCCGATTTTGGCATAGATACCTTGTTAGTCAATTTGTTAAGAAATATTGAAGTATAATAAATTTAGGTTATTAGTTATTAATTCAATTCATCAAATAATATACTAAAAATGACTAAATTTACTATACTCCATATTATACTACTATATTGATAATAGTGATGAGTGCATGAAAAAAGTTGTTACAGATTCTGAAAACAACTTAAATAATATGCATCAAGTATATGAAAATAAATTTCAACGAAGGATGTAAGTTGATCAGTGCTTGACCAACCAGACGCCTGTCTAGTTAGGTCTGATAAGGACTTTTGTCCCAATGGACATTATGTGTAGTCAACATGCAATGAGTGTTGAACTCACACAAGCATCACTTTATTATTCTAACAGTATGACTAACTTAATTTTTCTAAGACATAATTAATATAAAATTCAATAAGTAATTGGATGCTATATGATGTGGTTTACCAGCAACTGACAGATTTATACATGGACGTGTGATCTTTAATAGATGCTGTTTAATTTATTGTAATTGGTTAACAAAGTTTAAATCTTTATCACAATGCTTCAACATTTTGTTAAAGTATGGTCTTAAAAGCTAAATAATTCGCAATATTACAGTTTATTCTACATTTTTCCATGGGACTCGTGCAGTCACACACTCAATATGTTGGAAAGACTTTTATTTAATCATAAGTAGTGATAAATCAACTACCAAATTATTAATAAAAATGTTTTGGAAAACAATGAATATGTCAAATGTAACAACAAATAAGTATAGGAGTAAGATGGATTTATAAATTGGAGAGGGACAAATTAAAGTTTTACAATATGAGTTTTACATTGCAAAAAAAAAAAGGGTGTCAAACAGTTTTTATATACAACATAAGTGATTTTTTAGCTGAGGCCAATCGTTAAAAGTGAAATTTACGACTTAACTGATTTATCAATTGAAGCGATGAAAATTAGTTATCACGCGTAGACACTCTTTTATATAGATATTTCAAATACTACTTAAGATCAAGTTCAACATCAAACCGTCTAACTTGTTGAAAAAGCAAATTTTTCACTAATTGTTCTTTTATATTAGATTATATCATTCTTAATCTATGTATGTTACAGTTCTTACATAACCCTTCAGTTTATTATTTAAATAATTTTATAAAACTTACAAGTAGGAGTTGCTTTAAAATCTTGTAAACTCATAACATGAGTATCAGTAATAAAATTTGCTCTTACTCCTTGGCAAATTGCAAATTTATACTAAAATAAAACATAGTACATTTAAACAAAGTAAAAATACCATTTTTTTTTTTTTAATGTTCAATAAAATTAACTCACTTTCTCCAGCTCTTTATCTGGAATACCAGTCTTGTTAACTATTCGCTCTTTTACATCTGCTAAAGTCTCTTCCTAAATAAAAAAATACATTAGTTTATTTATTATATGTATACTTCAATATTAATTAAATGGGCCTTTACTTACATGTACAATTTTAATAAGAAAGGGAGTACCAAAAGTGGAATATACTTCTTTTGAAAAATGATTAACAGGAACTAATAATTCATTTTCATTAAGTTCCAATTCGTCTTTTGGTACTTCTTCTACTCTGTACGCCAAAATAAAAAACAATAACAAATAATCAAACAATATTATAGATATAAAATTGTAAATTTATTTAATAATTTACCTATAGTATTTTGCTGGGAAAACTGTTGCAATGTCAGGCATTTTCACTCCAGGATTGAACCATTTACTTATTTTAGCTGACATAATTTCTAGTGTTCTAAAATATTTATTATTTTACTATTTTTATCCACAATATTATGAAAGGTAATATTATTGTTTTCAAATAACAAACCGAAATTTTCCAGATCCTTCAGGTGATAATTCTACGCTGTCGTGTAATACTTCATAAAAATGAGTACATGAGGTATCATTCTTATTAAGATATAAAATTATTTCTCTTTCATCTTTTAATTTGGGACCACACCAAATGATCTGCAAAATATTTTTAAATATATTTAACAAAAAAAGTCTTAATATTAAACAAATTTTGAACTTACTTTAACAGGCTTCTTGCTTTCTAACTCATCAACTGGCATGTGCATTTCCTGATAGAAGAATTTTTTAGGGTATCGTTTTCCATAACTGTTATTTGTTATGAGGTCTCTAATTGGTCCATTATAAGAGTTTTTAATTGGATCACCCGGGCATTCTTTTTGACCACTACTAAAACAAGAAATATGAAATATCGAAGAATACAAGGATATACAAATTTTGAACATACTTTACACTAAAATATATCTGTAATTTGCGTTGATCAACAGATACTCTTTCAGCAACAGCTTGTAACATATCGTGGTACAACATCCACATAGGTAATCCCAAGGTAAATCCAGGATCGTTAGGAATAAGTTTATCACAAAATGTTATATACACTTGAGAACAAATATTTCTAAATGAATAAAAATAATGTAATTTTATGTAATTTTGTTTTTTTATCATTAATTCTACTCACTTGAAATGTTCCGTAACAGAAAGATATTTTTTTACAAGCTCTTCTTTTTGATAGATTAATATCTCTCCATAAGTAGAGGTCTGAATTATCTTTATGTAAAAATATATATGTTATAATGTATAATTCTTAAGAAAAAACATGTAAAATTAAAATTCATACTTCACAAATTGGATCATCAAGTTTAGTTATCTTTTCTATTTCATTTTTGTTAGTTTCTTTATAAATTGCAAGTTTTGTATCTTCGTCAAAACCAGCCCGTTTATTCATGATGTTAATAAGAGAATCTTTAAAATAAATACAATTATTTGGTTGGTATAATTGATTTTTTCTATAATAAAAATTTACCTAATGACGTTTCGAAGTTTGCAAAATGGTAACCACAATAAACTAACAGCCTCTCTTCTGGTATAAACAGTTTGAAAAAAATCAAGGACTGATTACTTCTATCAAAAGGTATCAATGAACGAACACCTGGCTCAACTAATTCTAACCAAATATTCCATGTAGTTGATGAACTATCATGTAAATCTTGAATAGTTTTTAATGCATTTGCTTCTTCATCAAGAAACATAGGTCTTAAAGATTCATTTTTACTAGAAATAAGTGGCCAAATTCTAATTTGATTTGGTTGATATTTCTAAACAAAATAAAAACATTATAAGTTTTGAATACATTAATTGAAAAGTATTTTAAATTTACTTACAAAAGTTTCTGCTAATAATTGATGGACTTCTTGTAAAGTATTGGTTTTTTTTACTTTAACTGTTCGGAAGGTAGGTTGTTCCACATCAAACAAGTCTATCCCTAAATAACTATCAAAACAATCTTCCAAAAAAACTTGTATATTGGTATATATATGCAAATCATTCCGCTCTTTTCTTCTTATTGTTTCAATACGTTTTTCATCTTGCAATCGTTCTACCAACTAAACACATACAAAATCATCAACATAATACCCTAAATATAGCATATTACATTATATTCATTAACTAATTTTCATTAGATAATCATTAATTAATACTTTTACTAACCTCTTTTGGTATATCATTAATAGTAACTTCCTGTAACACATTTTTTAATTCGGAATCACGAATATAAACCAACATATATGCATTTGTACATTGCTTTATTGGCATCATATTCTCATCTCCATCATTGCCACCAAAATTATGTTCTATAGCTTCTTCTTTAGGGCATCTTGAGACAACATCATCATCAAATTTACACCACTAATGAAAACAAAATAAACATTTGATATTATTTAATAAATTAAATATTTAATTGTAAATCTACCTTTCCGTCGCCTTTAGGATTAATGAAAACCACATAATGTCCACCATGATTATCCCCACTATGAACAAGAACTGCATGCAATATGTAATCAGCTGGGGTATCTTCTTTTACTTTTAAATACTGATCCAAATTAATTTTATCATAAAACTCAAATCTAAAACAACAATGTTTGAAATAATAACAATACAATATTTTCAACAAAAATATAAATAATAACGTTGAATTTACCTATCATTGAATTTAACAGAACTGTCTGTAACTGGGTCGTATTGAAATCGCATAAGGTGTAAATAAAAAACAGGAGGAAATGATGCAAATATAACTCCCTTTTCAGCATCTTGTAAACCATATTCTCCAGCATCATATCTGTTATCACCATCCAGTATTTCGACTTGAATATAATCTTTGAATGATTCATAAACTTCAAAAAAATAAAAAATAGTTTAGGTATATAAATCATACATTAATAAAATTGAGCTTTAATAGTTCTTGTCTATTAGTATAAGGTTTATGCCGCAACGTTTCCCAACCTTTTCTCCTCCCGGCACACTAGTCTTAAGCGATATTATGCAGTAGCACACTTGAAACAGACTTAATAATAGTATATATATTTTTTATATTAGGGCATTTCATATTAATACAAAAAGTGACTAGTAAACTACAAATAAATAATTAAAAATAGTGTTTATTTTGGTAAGGAAAACTTGTGTGACTTCATATTTGAATTAATTATAAATATGAAATTTATTGATATTAAAAAACATAGACATTGCATTATGATCATGTTATGTTAATGTTAAATATCAAACTCTGGTCCTAGTGAGAAATTTCACACTGGTATCCACTGTATTCGAATAGTTTACAAGCACACCCTCATATAAGCAGAGTAAGAAAATAGTTTAAATTATCTTAAATTACTATCAAAATTATAAGTAACCTTATTAATAATCATAATATATTGCGGCACACTTGTTGAGAAACGCTGGTCTAAGTTACTTTAAGTTGATAATTATAAATAATAATATCATATAAACAAAATTGATTAAGTTTGACTCAAAGTATCTACAATGTAATATATGTAATAGTAACTAGTCCAGAACTTGGAACTTTTAGCAACCTATGGTAATAAATTTTTATTTAAACAACTTTAGTTCACATACATTCATCTATTTGTGTAATATCTAAGATTTATGCGCCTAGATTGTCAGTCAAGCATTACATTTGAATCATATGCAGCTGTGAAATAAGCCTAAAAGGAGATAATTTTATATAGCTTACTGTTTTTTTTTCCTTTTATATTTAGCTGAATGTCATAAAATGTTTCAGTTCGCTTTGATGTATAATCCACATTTTTACAATTTATATATGACTGAAATAAGTATAATTAAAGTTTACATATAATATTTTTTAAATGTATAGAAAAGTTTATTTAACTTACAATCATTTTACCCTCAAATAACTTAGGTATAGTTCCTTCAACACAAGTGCCTTTCATTTTATTTTCCAATTTATCGAGCAACTTAAATAAATAAATCAGAAAAATTTAATAAAAATTTTAAATATCTTTTGATTAGAAATATTATACATACAACTCTTAAAAATTCTTGAACATCATGTTGCATAAATGAATCTAGTGTTTCCCATCCAAAACTTTTAGTTAATTTTTTTGTTCCAACAGGTTTATCATAAAATTGAAGCTCATGGAATACTCTTTGTAATGCTAATGCAACACTTTTATTACTATCATCGCTTTCAGTAGGCATTTTATATACAGCCTAAAAAATTGTATTTATAATTAAGTGTAATACCATATAAGATAAATATTAAATAATTATAAATTTGAAGATTATATTTACCTTGCGTAGTTGATTAGTGAAATATAACGCTTGTAAAAGTGAGTTCATATAGCATGTGGCACCTTGGTTTTTAAGACCTACATATCCAGTATGTTTTTTAGAATCCCAACTTACACCATGCGGTGCATCAGCAGTTACAGATACCTATTAAAGGTGAGTTTACTATTATTAGTATAGTTTTATAAATAAAAAAAGATGTATTAAGATTTATAAGTTTAAAACTAACAAAAAATATCTGGTTTGTAAACAGTAAATATTTATAGTTTATATGACAGGAGAAATTAGCCATTAGTTTTTACGATATACCCTATGAAAATCATAAATAAGATTCTATATTATGTAACATTAGATTATGGATTCATCAATATTTTCATAAACATAATCTAAATCATAAGAAATTAAGAATGCAAATAGTTATTGAATAATTATTAGATTCTCTGAATACATTAATGGGACGATTTGAACTATAAAGTGTAGACATTTATTTACACTAAGTAGTATATTAGTACATATTTACTTTTATAAGTAATACAGAACAAATTTAAACATTTGATTCTAATAAATAAAAACATAAGCAAAGTAAAAATAGTAAAATATTTGATAAATATAAATAGTATACTAAACTCACTTCAAATATAACTGTATCATTTTTAATAAATCCTTTGGCTTCATCTATTATGTCTTCCCAAGACATGAAAAAACTAAATCCCCAATCATTTTCTTTTGGGTAAAACAGATGTTGAATTTTACGTTCGACATTAGCGATACCCTCTTTTTGGGATATAACACGAAGTTCAGCACTTGCATTAACACTCCAGGAATTATTCTCTGAATCACCATTACACTAATTAAAAAATAAAAGTGATTATGGATTTGTTGTAACAACTATAATTATAATAAATAAATATCAATACTACTGATTGTGAATAAGAAAGAAACAAATTTACATACTTGAAGGAAAAAACCAACAGAAGGTTGAGCAGGTTTAGCAGATCGATTGTCTTGGCTAACTCTATGCATTATCATTATTTTCCACGGAAGATCGCGGACGTAACAAGGAGGTGATAGTCTTTGTTCCTTAGATTTACTAAAATTTTCAATTTCAAATCTAAATGTTGCTTCTGGCCGTGCATTGTCTAAAAATAAAATAGGTAATCATAACTTTAGAATGCAAGTAGTCAGTAGACTAATTAAAATTCACAAATTTACAATACAATTATATTTTATTAATAATATTTAATTAAAATTGTTTTCTGTATAAGCAATAAGATAGTTAAAAAAACACTGTTAATATTATTTAATTATGTGGGAAGAGCATAAATTAAGAATAGAAAGGACAAAAATCAAAGAATTTTTAAGTTCTATTTTACAATAGGATACCTACAACTGAATTCATAATCAATAATTTTCCTAGCCAGCTAAAATTAACATAATAAAACAATTTTGATCACAACCAATTGTAAGAAACAAAAGCTACCAAAAGAGTTGATAAAAACTGATTTAATTGATGGTTGTGGTATGACAGAACCTATCAAAAATTGGTTGCCACTTGAGGTTACTCTTGATATAACGATAGTCGTCAAAGAAATTAAAATTAAAAACTATAATGTTAGATACTTAATGTTTTGTCACTAAGACAAATTGTTATGTAGGTAAACGTTTTACCCACATTTTACTGAATTAAGTGTCAAATTATTAACAAAAAATTTATAAATAATTAATAAATAATAATTACTACTAGTATTAGTTACCTTCTTCCATATCTACATCATTAGAAATAATCGGCATTGCTTCAGGTCCTACTAGATCATCAATGATTGGCATCACCTGAGTGTCTCCCAACATCAAAGGTGATACTTCATTGGTTAGCGCTAAAAATAAACATTGTTAATCAAATTACTTATGTTTTATCACGATTTATTAAATAAATATTATATAATAATAAAAGTTTAAAATTAGGTAGAATACTGCAATACTTTTCTTCATATTACTTATCAGATCTTATCAAATATCAATCTTAAAATACAATAGTAGTAATATAGTTTATAGAAGTATAAACTAGGTAAGCTTCAAATTTATTAAAAATAAGTACCTATCTTAATAAAATTAATTCCTCATCAATAATAAAATCATTTGATTCAGGTTAAATATTTGTAAAAAAATAAAAAAAGGTAGATAGGTGTTGTTTTTGTTTTAATAATAATTTATATTATTTTAATATCTAATAAAAATATGGATGTACCTATATTATGAAAACAAGTCTATAGTATTTGAGATTTAAGAACTTTAATTAAACACCATAAATATTGTTAAAATAATATCATATTGAAATACATTTTAATAAGTATGATGTATTAAGTTCTTATATATTATATATATATATATATATATATATATATATATATATATATATATATATATTATCATTTTAGACATTCAAGAAGATTTAATATAAAATATGTTGTAGATATAAACATCTCATTTACAAAAACTCATTTCTATTAAGTTATCACAATGATAACAGACAAAAATAAGTCATTATGATTTAACATATGATTGAAAATCCTACAATTAATGAAAATGGATTTCAATTTTAAATGCTTTTCTAAATTCCAAAATGTAGTTCGGTTTTTCATAATTAAAGAAAAGCAGCTGATCAATAGGCACATACACTGTAACAGAAATGGATTTTTTAATTTCAGATTTTATTCTATAAAATGGGGAATCTTAAATTAATGATTATAAGGGCTCAAAAATTTAATTTAGTTAAAAGAGAAAAAGAAATACTGATAACAAGCAATTGAAATAATTAATACTAAAATGATGACTGCCTAGTAGCTACCTACTGGAAATTGAGTGTTTAAATCATTTATGATAGGTAGGTTATCAATTTAACATAAACCAAGAGTCATTTTATTTTGTCTGTAAATACGAAACTTGTAACACATTAGCTTGAAATGCGTCGTTTCGATTGTCAATCAACATTCTAACAGAACGAAAAGTTCCCTAACTCCCAGAAAATGGATTTAACGGCGGAGAGAATTTTATTATTATTGACACGAGACGACTAACCGAAACGAGTAGAGGATATAATGTCATAGAAATTACCGGGGACTTACAAAATAGCTAGATAATGAGCGACATATGAACAAGTAAATAAACAAATTATAGTATCTGCTGGACAAACGGCTGCGATTTCATACCTTCAGTGATGTCCATTTCTTCCGGAACGTCATTCTGACTGTCCCGTTCAACCATGTGGTTCATAATACGGGGCAAAGGACTCGTTTTTGACTTTCTGTTCTTGTTTCGTTTGCCAAATAGCGTGACGCTGCGTTTGTGTTCCGATTTTTTGTCGGCCAAAACGAACTTGACTGGCTTGCTCAGTGTACGCCCAATTTCTGCGACCGTCAGTCACAACGGCACGTGCGTCGAATGTTGTACACAATGATTTTCCGGAAGGTGAGGAGCGTCAATAACAAAACTCCAAAATATAGACCATTAAATACCGCGGACACCGCGATATGCAGTTCCAATTTCGCGTCGGTAACGACGGCGGCGGACGTTCATTCACGTTACACGGATTCGGTGCGAAAACGGAATAACAAACAAGATGGCCGTATGCGAGCACCGAAACCGTGCCATACATCATGTCGGTCGTGCGGATGGCGCAGTGCGCCCCAAAATAACTATGATAAGGATAACAACTGGTAGGGTTATTCCGCGGACGCTGGACGGTGGACCATGGATGTGCGAAAGCGAAATTATGAGATCAGCAAGTACCAACACTAGGAAGATACAAACGTATGATGAACATTTTAACATTTTCGACCAGCTGACGGTTGTTTTGGTTTCTTCAACCTCAACCATATGTTACAACTTACGACCACGACTAAAGATAATATATATAGGTATAGGTATTAGGTTCTATATATTGTATTATTGTACATCTTTATTCTTTAATCGTAGTTACCCTTACACAGTTACCCTTACAACTACTCCACAGACATGTCCACATTTTAATCTGAAATAAAAACATCCGGGAAGGTTTTTTAAATATTGGAAAATGTTAGGGGTTCCGGATTTTCATGAATTGTGAATTTATTAACTAATCACTTCGATTACAGTTTAATTTTAATAATCATTGACATGTTTGGATTTCCAGTAATATTTATTACAATCAGATAATGAAAAAATAGTTCAAGGCAATTAAAATAAGTATGTATAAACCACGGACTAAGGTATACATATTATATATATATACCGGGTGATTCTTTTATCATTGAACACTCATTATTTCAAAAAGTATCAATGTTTTTGAAAATATTTTTTTACAAAGTTTCATGTTGTTAAAAAACAACGTTTTTATTAAAAAATTATGTTTTTTAATATTTTTTATCCTTATATTTTTTTAAGTTTTTTACTTTTTTGAATGACAACCTAGAGTTTTAATATCATATTCCAAAGCAGAATATTTTTCTGAGTATTTTGTTACGTAAAAGTCGAATTTTGATGGAGTAGTTTATGAGTTATAAGTATTTTAAGTTTAGATTGGCGGAGTGGAGTGGTACGGGGTTGCCCCGCAAAATGTTTGTCCACTACTCCGCTTGTCCAAACTTAAAATACTTATAACTCATAAACTACTGGTCCAAAATTCGATTTTTACGTATCAAAATAATTAGAAAAATATTCTGCTTTGGAATATGATATTAAAACTCTATGTTGGCATTCAAAAAAGTAAAAAACTTAAAAAATGATAAGGATAAAAAATATTTAAAAATATAATTTTTTTTAATAAAAACGTTGGTTTTTTAACAACTTGAAACTATATAAAAAAATATTTTGAAAAAAGTAAATACTTTTTTAAATAATGAGTGTTCAATGACAAAAGAATCACCTGTATATCTTAGTCCGTGGTATAAACAGAAAAATATTGATATTGACAAAATACCTAAACTTTTTGTATCTAATTAATTGTAATTTATGTCATGATTGTGATATTCTTTATAATTTTTTTTTTTTTTTATAAATACACATTTGATAAATACTTACGAATAAGATAAGATGATAAAAATTGTAGGATTGTAGCATTTATTTACGGCGAAATTCTATAGTATTTAGTTAATTTTGTTAAGTATAAATGTCATCTAATAAATGTGTAAAATGAAATATAATTTATATCTTATGATATTATATTTATGTAAATCATATTACCATTACAGTAGGTAGGTACATTATAAAAAAATTAAATTAATTAAATTATTTTCATGATCTTAAAAAAAATGTTTTCTTTTGCCGTCAACCATTAATAGTAACCTATGTCGATACCACTTCAGCTCTGCTATCGGCGCTAATAATATATTCTATCTCGATAAGTACCATAGTCTATAACGAAGTTTTTTCATCATTCCAAAGGGCACAGACTATAAGTATTTTCATATAATCAAGCAGTTCCCAAACTTTTTTAGTTTATGCAACCCTAAAAATAAAAATAAAATATTGCGTCTCCCATGAATAAATGTAGGTATAGTATCTAAATAATAAATATAAAAATATTTTTATTGTTATGATAAAATAAAATAAATCAACAATAAAAAAACATTATTACATTTAAACTTAACAATATTTTTAATTTTTAAGAAAAAATAACAATATGACGATTAATATTTAATCTCAATGCGAACAATGTGATTGTTTATCATTTAATAATTCTTCAAAATTATGTATCAATGTTGTGACAGTCACATGCATTTTATTTTAGCATTAAGTTTTGTTCTTTATTTTGATTATATAATACTGCAATGCAGTGGCGTAGCCAGGGGGAGGGCTGAGGGGGCTGTAGCCCCCCACCACCCCGAAATGTTTATAAAATTTAAAAATTATTTCAATGGTCTACAATATTCACTAAAAAAGTCTTAAATTGTATTTTACTAATTTTAAATTGTCATCTTTATTTTGTTAGTTTTCTATAGCTTCGGCCGTGCTAATAGGTATTTAATGCACCGCTGTGTAAAAAAATGATCAGCCTCCCCCCTCCCCCCCCCGAAAAAAATCCTGGCTACGCTGCTGCTGCAATGTAGAAAATTTGATGGGTAATATTAGGTTAAAACCTTATAACGCTGTCTAGTCGTCTAGATGACTGAATGTAAAGACTTTCCGAAAATTCCCGAATTATGTATAATCTTACATTATAAATGTATTATAATTACTAATTATTGGTGATTTAAAAAAAAAAGAAAGTTTTTTTTACCACATAGGTCGCGCCCCACAGTTTGGGAACCGCTGATATAGCCCGTAGTTATACCTCTTATTGTACCTAAGAATTAAGATCATAATCCCAGTTAAACATATTTTAAATATATAAGTATTAATGTATTATCACAGACTATAGTCTGTGGTATTATAACTTATAATACTTATTTATATATATATATAATTTATAAAATTATAATTTATTTGCACGAACTATAATAATATATATGATCTTAGTCCGTAGTTATAATATGTGAAGCACTTATTAATATTTTGTAGTATCATCGCAAATTATGATATATTTTATTTCTTGAATATTAAAGGACATAGACAAATGACAATAGACTCATAAATACATTTATTAATCTCACTCTATACAAAGTAAAATAATTCACAAAACTACTTGTTGATTTGATATATCAATATTTTCTGAAAAATTATCCTTTTAATAATTTGTAGTAGAAGGGGTTGTCGTTTTAAAAATATTATCCCCACTGAAATACAAAAAAAAAAAAATGTGCACCTATAAACTTATTTAAAATCTTGAAAATCTAAATCTAAATACATTTTTTAATAAATGAAAAAAATGAGCGAGCATGCTTAGTGAAACACCTTATATATATTATAGTCTGACGACTCTATAATACTGGTAATAATGTGATAGGTACCGCGTTAAATCACAATTATTAATATCATTTAAGATGTATCAATCACAAAAAATAAAATATAAAAGAACCTCACAAAAGAAGGCAAATTCCATAATTACCAAAGCTGCTGAAGCACTCCCAAGTATCCCCAATAGTTGTGCCTATGACGAAGACGGCCTTTCAGCATAATATAGTATTATATAGGGGCGTATTATTTCACATTTTTTCATTGGATGCAAAACCAATATTGAAAATCTAAAGCAATATCAAAATTGCTCGCTTCGCTCTTATGATTGTGTACCATTTTATTATTTGTATCACAGATTATATAATATTATAAATTATAATAATCTGGTTTATGGTTTATGGTTGAATTATACATGTGAACAATATTATATTTTTTATACGTAGTGGTGCTCCACAAAATATTGTGATAAATAAAAAAAAAATACCAAAATTATTGTTATTTGTTTTATACTATGATTCTATGAAAGGATCTACACAAAAAGTGTGTTATAAATAAATTCATGGGATACATTTGCACACCCTTGCATCTTGCAAATCGCAAATGACGCCAGTGTAGTATTATAAAGTAGATATATTGTACATTATATTGTGATTAAACGATTAAAGTGTTAGTGATTAAATTAAAAACAATAGTATTACCATAGGTATTTTTGTCGAAAAAATTCCATTTGAAAATTTCATTGTGAGTAGGTACTGATTTTAACATATACTAATAAAGTAATAAGTAATATTACTAATATTATACTCTGATATTAGTCTATGATAAAAAAAACTCTATAATAAAAAATATTATTGTTTTTGCAACCAATAAAAAAATATATGTAAGTATATCCTTAAAGTTTCTAGAAACCACAAATAATATTTTTAAATTGCAACAAAATACCTAACTAGAATCATTATTCTTGGTTTTAATATGTAATTTTGCCAAATTTGAACTTAAAATAACTATATAAAAGAAAACTGTTTATGTACCAATATATTATATTTTAGACTTTTGGTTAGAAAATATACTACTAACGTAGAACCTTGCTTTAAATTTTTAATCCTTAGGTATACAAATTGAATATTATATACATTTTAAGTAGGTAACAAAATAATTTGTAAAGTTTTCAATTTATCAATTTGATAAATTTTGTGAAATTTGGACTTTAAATATTTATAAAAAAAACTTGCTTAATATATATTTTCAAACTAATATTATAACAATGTAAATTATTTACAATAATTTGCAAATGTTCGTTTACTTTTTTATGAATTTTGTCAAATTTTAACTTCAAACGCTCATAGACAAATTCTTGTGAATTTACAATCCACTTTTTTTTCTAATTTCCATTAACAAAATTTAATAGAAACCTCGTATTACGTCTTAGACAGAAGGCATTAATTTTATTTTTTTAAATCAAAAATTTCATATGACAATAGTTGAACGAATCAAAATATTTTGAAAATTTTATGTTGTATAAAGTGTCAAAATTAACATTCGGTGGAAATTGCATATCTATGGTAATTTTTTGTTTGTGCGTTTTTTAAAACTGCAGAGAATTTTAAATGTTAACCTTCTGAATGCACAGACTAGATTCACTTTTCAACTTTCCCATCTGAAAATTAATCATTATTTTGAATTTTTATTGTTTACATGCTATATGCATATTATTATCATTTATCATCATTGTAAAATCAATACCATTGCACCGGTTAGAAGTTTTATAAACAATTTTCATTTGAAAATGCAGTTTTGATTTTTCCATTTTGACACATCTAAATATAGATACTAAATACTAATGTTAAAGAAATAATAAAATAAAAACAAATAATAGTACATTTTCAAGTTATGTGAAAGTTACCTGTAACCTATAGCATTTATATCCATTAAGCTTTATGAAAATTATTTCACCAAATTGAAATGAAATAGGTGATATGCATTAAATAAATAATTGTTCTTGGAGATATGAGTCAGTAGACAATGATTTAAAACTACAACGGCTGCCAAAGAAGAAAGAAAGTCCGAGCTATGATATTGTTGCACTCTTTTATTTTTTAAATAAATATACAATTTGTACTAATCAAAGCACAATAAGTATATGGGCTTATGTAAAAAAGGAATAATACATTGTGATTTACGTGATTAAGAAGTCACTCACCAGTGATTCATTGCTTGAAATGACGAGGGGTGAAGGTAAAGGATAAGATCTCTGCACCATCTCCTTTTCTGTAGTCAACGGCGAGGATTATTGAGAAACGTTAAGGTAATTAAGTTAATGATTAGTGAGTTATTATGGTTTGCCAGGCGTGAGAAAGAACGCATGTAAAATATACATTCTTTTTCGATCGCTTTAAGATGTAAATAATTGCGGAGCTTTAGATTTGTATGGCGGAGCATTGGTTAGTTGTCGTAGTGATATTCTGGTAAGTTTGGATTTTGTTTAAATTCAATTTAATTGCCGAGCCCCACAATTGAAATCCTTAAGTTCAGGTTGATTTTAAAAATGTTTTGTAAATTAGCAGTTTAATTTTTATGCTTGTGCATTTATTTTTTGATAGACTAGTTTTGAGCTATCGAGAAGGAGTTTAAAAAATTAATCTTTTGAATTTGATGTGTGGATGATCCCAGATTAATCTTTTGTAGTTTTGTCTAGGGTGAGGCATAAATATTTTACTGTATTGGACGAATGCATAGGTTTTTTTTTTTTATATATTCACTGAGACTGGAGGGCTAAGTCCGTGTTTTAAAGCGAAGGTGGTTTACATTGACTTGGTATGGTTCAATTTGATTCTCCATTTGGAGTAGGTATCTTGATGAAATAAGACTTAGATGAGCTTGAAGATTACTAGAGACTAGAGGATTTTCATGGATTGAAATTATAACTTTGTCGTCAGCGTAATCGGCAACAAGGATGTTTTCAAATATAGGTTGATCTGATGAGACATGTATGTTAAATAATAAAGAAGATAGAACACTATCTTGTGGTACACCTACATTGATTAAAGACATTACTCTTTTATGAATTGAAAAAGTAATTCACCAACTTTTCACTTTTACCATTGATTAGCAAGATTTATTTAAAATATACATAATATGAACATCAATCAAAATTTATAAAATAATAAATTATAATTAAATAATGTATAGTATTTAGATTAAAACTTGCAATATTGTCTTTAGAGTATGTTTGATTGATAAATTATAATCAACAGGCTTAGTTATTGAGGATTGCAAAATAGCAAAATCTAAATTTAAAAAAAAAAATATATTGGTACAAAAAAAAGGTATACAAATAAATGAGAAATAGTTGAGTACTTATAATATTAAAACATTTATTATAAAATTCTGAAATCCATACCTGTTAATATAATATTATAATCACATCAATAACATCTAAAACTAATGAACAAAAAATTGAAATTTTAATAATGTATGCAATTTTGCATAACACTGGAACTATTTCATAAAATATCACAGTAATTACAATTTTGTCTACCTTTTTATATAGATAATAATAATAATGAAAATATCTGTGTAGTTATCATTAATATTTACAATAATAAATATGGTTACTATGCCATAGCCCACTAGTATATAAAACTATAAAATTAACTGTCAATAAAAAAGTATATAATAATTAATACTTTTTAAGTGGTTATTTTTATAACTTCAATAGATTTATTATCTTTTATTTGGTAGTACCAGGATTATATAAGAATTTTAACTGACTGTACTGATATAATAATAATAATAATAATAATAATAATAACAATATAAATTTAAATAAAAAACATTAATTTTAACAGTGTGAATTGTGGTTAAACAAAAAATAGATTTAAAACTAGGTGTAGTAAAGTAAAAAGATAATAATTAAATTAAGAGTATGACAAGGATTCTAATAAATGGTAAGTGGTATTAAAAATTGCACATTTAGATTTTACTTTGACTAGACAAAATTACTTTAGTAGGGTTATCTATAAAAATTCAAAAAAATGTAATTACAAAACAATAGTAAAATGAAAGCACCATAGACAGTCAAGCAAATTAAAAATAGCTGATCGATTTACCTTTTACATGCAGTCTTTTAATGCGTGATTTATATGATTATGTCATTTGACTTTTTGATAGTTAATCAATTTTGATTAATAAAAATTATTTATTATTTGATCCCCCTTTAGATATTATTCTACAAACTAAATATATATACCTTGTTCCAAATAAGAGCACACGGGCAAAACCGGCTTTGTTACGTAAATTTGGTGAGCTCTTATTTGGAACAAGGTATAGTACCCTTTTAAGAAGATTTTATCACTTTTTGCCTAGTTTAAGGCTTATAAGCTTTATATTATTGTACATTACAAACAGCAGAGGTTCCAACACGTTTGTCCATACTTGCTGCTCGTCTTTTGATTGCTTCTAAATAAACATCACGATTAAATTGTCCAGCAGCTAAAGGCATACTGAAATATATTCATATATTAATTATGCACAAATTACACTTTTTCAAATATATTTTAATTCTTACGTATCAATACCAGGCCGAATTGAACACTTATAAAGACCCCAAACTGGTTTATGGTCAGAAGTACATACTGTCGGAACCGAACAGTAAGTTAAACATTCAATACTAGATGAATTACATGTGGATCCTGCAAAAACAGATTTATCATACAATAAAAATTTAACAATAACTGATTTAAAAAAATAGACAAATGATTTAAAAATTGATTTGTAGTCAATACTAATAAAACTGACACAGTATGCAATGGAAACCTGTAAAAAGTACAAGTACCATAATAACTTGTATACTCTTTACCAACTACCATCATGGGGCACCAACGACGCGACACAGTTGACTCTTCTACCACACCACAAAGGCACAAAGTAGACAAATTGTGCTAGACGAGTATCGACCGCTAGCAATCGGCTTGCTCTCATTTACGCACCGTCACTCCGACAACTCTTTGTATAGATGACAGCAGGCACATATTACCGCAAACATATTGTCGGTTATTATTATTTTAACGAGTTATCTATTGGCCTGATGAGTGCTTAGTGACTTTATTCACAACAAAGTGACATCTTATATTACAAACTTAAGAGAAGGGACACACATAGCGGTTGAACCGCCTAACTAATTCAAATTATTTGATTTTAAATGTAACTGCCTAATACGCATTCACATTTATATGATTCAACTGAAAAAATGGTTATGGCTGAAAAACTGACCGCTATGAGTGGCCTATGGCTAAAGCGTGTTGTGTAAAGTTCTGAGTGACATTTGCCATCTCCACTAGGCTGCATTTTGAAACTGGACTACAGCAACAAATAACATCACTGTAGCCACATCAATGCATAATATAATATAATGAAATTGTAATTTAATTGTTGTTGTAGTTGTTTAATTGTAATTTTCATAAAAATGAATATTTAGGTGATAAATAATATTTTTAAATGTGATTAATTCTGTTTCAAATATGTTTAAACATTATTGAAGGAGAAAACTATTCTTAGTTAGAACCATTGAAGTTCTGAATCATAATTTTCCAATCAATGTGATTATTGTTAATAATTGATGAAAAACCTGAAACCTCATTACCTACCAAAATATGTTTAGACTCTGTTTTATAATCCAATAATAAAGCTAATGAATCTACTGAAGAAGTATAACCATGCTTTATAAATCAATTCAGAGGTTTATCAAAGCAATTTTTTTGTAAATAGTAAGAATGACTCAATATTTTTGGCAAGGCAAGTCACACGAGAAAAATGAATTTGTAAAATTTACTTAATTAATCTGGCCAACACACCAATATTTTTTATTACGCCCACCACAATCAAATGTCAGGGAGACAAGTATTCCTCTTTAACCACTCCACAATTATGCCACTGACTGTACTTAAAATTTAATTAGATGTTTATAATTTATTTTCATTGAAAAAATGAAATTTAATGTAATTAAAAAAACCTTCAGGGATATGCACAATAGTATCTGTGTAATTTGGGTTTTAGTATTCACTAGTATTAGCTATGATGTCACTAAGTTGTAAAATGTGTGTATTATTTACCTGTGGGACTAGGTAGTACTTGTTGTTTCCCACATTTGAAAAGAATTCTATCTGTATACGAAGGTGTTCTTTGTTTAGCAGATGTATCAAACATTTCAGTTCCTGGATCATACTTATATGTTGGTGCAAATGTTAATGGGCCTTCTTGGAATCCACGAAATACCAAACCTACAATACAGATTTTACTTTATGTTAGTTATATTTAGTTAAACATGTTATATCAAAGATTGCTATCTCATACAAGGAAAATAGCAAAACAAGTTTATCAAAATGTTTTAAAACTGTAAAGGGTAATTTTAAAGATTAACATCTAAATTCGATTTTTTTACACATTAAACACAACTTATTTCTCTAGAATAACTTTCTATTCATTACACATGATACATATAACTATAACAGCTTGTTTTCTTACATTCTACATTTGAGAAAATGGTTATTTTTGGTTTTCAATTTTCAGTATAAATTGTTTTCATTTCTTTATATTGACATTATGTGGCATTTGAGATATTTTAAATAGGTAGGTACTTTTTCTACTTTTAATAGATTTTTTAGATTTTTAATATGATAAGAATATATGTAAAATAAAAAAAAAACTAATTGGAATTAGAGTGGCCTACAGTAAACCACTAAAAATATAAAAATAGTAAAAAGTACTCAAAATAATGGTAACTTATGGCCAAAATTTGAACAGATTATTAAACTAAACCAAAAAAATATAATAGTTGTTAAAATAAATTGGTCTATAAATCCCATATGAAATACATCAGGCCATGTCTCATACATGTAACACTGTTTCAAACAAAGACCATGTCACAAATACCAAACACGTGGTTAAGAACATTTAAATGTTGACTGCTAATCTTTTACTGCTGAGTTCACAAGGGTGGCTTATTACGTTAAATAATATAAACTTTTTAATTTGCTTTAAATTTCTTAAGTCTTAGATTTGGAAAAACTATAGATAATGGCTATAAATTTACTGATATTAAATATCTTCATAATTCTATGACTATTAAATTGACAATTTATACTTAATAATATTAATTAAATACAATTATTAATTAACTAAACATAACTTGACTTACCATTTGAAATACAGTCATTCAGTTGATCAGAAAGTGTTTGATGCATAGGTGAAATCAAAGGAAATCTATGTTGTGTTATCCATTTCATGACTTCAGGTCGTGAATGGGCTAATCTGAAGTTAAGATCTCCACACCAAAATACATAATCAAAATTATTTGTAACATCTTAAAAAAATGTTGTATTAATATGATTGATTAATTAACTTTAAACAATTCAATGCATATACCTTTTGTTTTATGTTTAATAGGCAAAAGTTTTGGAAGTTCCAAGGATTTAATAATTCTACGCACATCCTGTAAACGTTCTTTAACTTTTTCTACATGTGCAGTAAGATGCGATGTTATAAATAATATCGATGACCCAAATAAAGAAAACGAAATTGCAACAGCGCCTTTTGTTCGAAATGCAGTTCCTGGTCGAGTGCTAAAACTTGATTCTTCGGGAACTAAAAATAAAGATAAAATATAAAATAAATAATCATACATTTCTTTAAAATATCGAAATAATTAAGAATTATTACCAGAGCAAAACCAAATTAAATCCCTTCGAATATAAATAGCTAAATGTAATGTGCCTAATGAAGCAGAATGAAAAAGAATGTGTGATGGACCAATAGTTTCTTGAATATTTACTTCCCATTCAAATTTATCAGGATAACTTTCTTGGGTACCTATAGCAAGAATATCTGGCAGATGAGGAACAGTGTCAGGCAGTAATAGTTCATTTAGTTCAGGTGGAGGCGCCTATAAAATTAATATTATTATATAAAATTTTAATTTTACTAAGAATTTTATTTACTTGGCCATTCATGTTCCATGTTCCAACATATATACGAACTTCACGATTATGTAAAACTCGCTCCAATTCCATAGCTCCAAGTAAAGAATTTCCTGCAATACGCCCATGTAAATAGTTTCTGTACAAAAATAAAATAAATACATTTACCTATGAAAGTATTTATATAAATATCAAAATAAAGGTAGATATATATGTTTTACCGTTCTTTAACATCAGAGGTTGGGATAAGATGTAATACTTGTACCGCAAATAAAGCTTGTCTGGCTAAACTATCCATAGAGTTATTTTTAGTCTCAGTTTTTTTTAAATATTCTGATGCTGTTAGAGTAGTTGTAGATGATGGCCGAATTGGCTTAAAATCTGCTGTATTCATACTAGGAGTTTTTGGAATAATGATACTATCAGCAGACACATGTTGTGCATTGCTAAACATTTTCCGTAATCTGTCACATTTTTCCAAAGAAGGTGTTGATGGTTCATTTGATTCAGTAGCTTTATATTCTGAATTTACACCGTTGGTTGATGAATGTAAGCCCAGACTCAAAGATCGTTTATGAGAAGTATTGGGTTCCACTGTACAAGAACACACATCAGGTTCGATTGAGTTTTCTACATTTTGGAAATCAGATGGCGTCTTTGTTGTCTCGGTAATCGCGCAACATAAAGAAACATTTGTGCTTCTATTGAGTGGATTAGAAACATTACGATATGGACCATCTAATGTTTGTTTTGAAGTATCAATTTCAGACGTTATTGATTTTTTTTTCCTTAAATGTAGTATACTTAACAAGCTCGATTTTTTTTTAGGTGAAATATTCTGTTTATTCATTTTTATAACTCACAGCTTGGTCATAATAATAGAAGTCGAGATCAGTTTTCAGCACAGCCGTATTTAAAAAAAAAAATGCTTACATATAATGACTAGGAAAATATTGTAACGTATTCATATTTTAACCATACTAATAGTTACAGCATGACTAAAAATTTTGCTACGTTAAACTTAAAAAAAGGTACTTAATAGTTAAAATACTTATATCTAATCTAAATTCTAAGTGGTTGGCCGAGCATGATTAAAATTTGGTAGTTTGGCTCAGTAAAGTTTATAGACGTAGAACCATAGTCCATAGATATATTATCTATGCGTAGAACGGTTGTCGTTTCATTTTTTCTTGATAAACTTACTGATATAAACTTTCTTGTTGTAACCACAATTCGAGTTATGGTTATCTAATTGTTATTAATCTACCATCAACGTAAATAATGATTGCATGGTTTATAGTTTATATACTGTTTAATGTTTAAAGTCTTAAGGTAAAGGGAAAGACTAAAGGTCTATTATATACTCAGACACTCAGTGAGTATTACTCACTACTCAGTATACTCCATAATATGAATTACTACAAAAAACAGAATACAAATATAAATATAAGTTGGTATATATTTATATTGTATTTATTTATTTTAGATAAACGGCAAAGATGGCTTAAGTACAATATATTATAATAACATACCAATATACCAATAATAATAAATACAATAACATAATATGACATAAATCCCAAACCCAAACTTATATAAATTTTAACTTATTATATATACGTATTCCTATATTCTGTGCTAAGTATTGACTTATTGACTATATAATTTGTAGTTAGAGAATAATGACTACTGAGTATTGATATTTTCTAATTATCATTTTAAAATGTAATGAAAATTATTTAACCATTACTCAATAGTACTGACTTCTGTGTAGAGCAAGAAATTTATTTTATTTTTATTTATAACATAATACAGTATTTACCATTATTTTTACTCGATATTTTCCATCAGCATTCAGCGCTATTCTATTCTGTGGCTATACCATTCGATAATGAATTACGTACTGCATCAGTGGCCATAAATGTATTGTGAATTTGTGAAACGTACGATTCCGTGGTCAATATGAAACTACAGTTGTATAACCATTCACCAATACTGCTGTACGCGGCGTCAGTAGAAAAAAACTTATTAATAACCAGACAGAAAAAAAGACTAATCGTTTAAGGGGGACATGTTATTCATCTCTTTTTTTTTATAGCGCATTTCGAACTTTGAAAACGTTGATTCAAAAAACAGCATACCATGTGTCCAAGTAAATATTCAAAATAAAATTATGAATATTTAAGTGTACTATATGAAAGTTATAGATAAGTATACTAGGTACTCTAACTTCACCATACACAATTACACAATAGATTCCTATATTTTACCTATACAATCCAATATTTATTTTTAAAATACCTACATTAACATATAAGTAGGTGCCTGCTATATTATATTACCATTCAGCAGATACTATTAATTAAATTAACATTAAACTTGCTTTAAACTTTGTTTAATACTATGGTACCGGTAGGCGGAAAAAATGACCACGGAAAAAAACCCACGAAAATAAAAATGTTTTTTATATTGTTTTGTTGATTAACTCAAATACCTATCATAATATAATCACATAGTTATTTTATTTTGTGATTAAACAGTACATAATATTAACTATAAATATAATCATTAACAAATGTCATAAGTGATGATATCACAATATTACAGATAATAAAACATAATCATAATAATAATCGCAATAGTCGGAAAAATAATAATTGTCACAACCAACCTTTATTTGACGTTATAATCTCCTTAACTTGGGTGTAGGACGTGTAGGTACAACAATTACAGCCAACAACCAAGTGTATACTAATGGAATACTACTTATTATTTTGTTAGTACCTATTTGGATGGATACAAATACCTGTCATTTTTCAATAAATTTAAATTTTATTACCTAACTAATATTTTGACTGGTTCAAGCAAAGTTCAATTTACTTACTTCATTCACTAGTATGATAATCAGTAAATGTGTAATAAAATATAATTGGGTGTATTGTGATTCCATTCCCCTTGTATAAAACCATTGTAATATAAGATTAAACTTGAACAAATAACAAACACTCGTATTATTTTCCAAACTTATATTTATATTATATTAATATAATTATATAATTTCCCAAAGTGCCTTCGCTGGGTTCTTCCCTCAAGATACTACATATACGGGGTGATTCTTTTATCATTGAACACTCATTATTTAAAAAAGTATTTACTTTTTTCAAAATATTTTTTTACATAGTTTCAAGTTGTTAAAAACCAACGTTTTTATTAAAAAATTATATTTTTAAATATTTTTCTTATTATTTTGATACGTAAAAATCGAATTTTGGACGAGTAGTTTATGAGTTATAAGTATTTAAAGTTTAGATTGGCGGAGTGGAGTGGTACGGGGTTACCCCGCAAAATGTTTATCCACTACTCCGCTTGTCCAAACTTAAAATACTTATAACTCATAAACTACTCGTCCAAAATTCGATTTTTACGTATCAAAATAATAAGAAAAATATTCTGCTTTGGAATATGATATTAAAACTCTATGTTGTCATTCAAAAAACTTAAAAAATATTTAAAAATATAATTTTTTAATAAAAACGTTGGTTTTTTAACAACTTGAAACTATGTAAAAAAATATTTTGAAAAAAGTAAATACTTTTTTAAATAATGAGTGTTCAATGAAAAAAGAATCACCTGGTATAATAATTTTAAAAAAAACATCATTTATGCTTATTTAACTTTTTTTTTATTTACAGATTGTATAAACTAGATTAAAAATAAAAAAATATTATATAATAATTATTATATTAAATATAGATGTATTAACATTTATTTTATATTTTAATTTTTTCGGAGAACTTTTTTTCCGTGGGCTTTTTTCTTTGGGTTTTTTTTCCATGGGCTTTTTTTCCGCGATTCTATGGTACCATAATATACAAAAACAATGTATGTAGAAAAAATAATACCAATTTAATAGTAAAACAAACTAAATTTTGGAATAAAATTCCAAATTATTTCCAATCGCATATCAAATAATTTTTTGGTAAATAGCTCATTATTATCTAATGTAATACATTATAAATGTAAGTACTACTAATTAATTTAAGGAAAACTTATTTATGGTTAAAAGCAGTTAAATCAAAATTTATAAAAAAGCTTATCTATTTTTTAATACATTCGATAATATTATTATGTTCTAGATTTTTGAATCACATATTTTTATCGGTATACAGAAAAAAAAGCCACATGTAAAATAATCCATGGAATTAAAAGCAAAATAAAACTTTTTGATAACATTTTCAAATATTTAATTTTTAACACAGTGTAATATAACATAAAATATGTAATTCATACTGCAAGGTGAATATTTAAAAAAAGAATCACACTGTACCAAGTATAATTACATTATGTAGATTATAGGTATAATATCTAGGGTAAGACATAAATCAATTAATTTCAAGATAATATTACGTAGGCAGTGTCGGCCTGGCCATGGCCGCGAACACATCTGGGGTCTCCTGCGTTATTTATGTCGAGGGGCCCCGATATTACTAAAAATAAGATATTTCACTACTTATAAACATTTTTTATCATTTTATAAAATAACATGTTTGGGGGCCCTTCTGAAGAAATGCATCCGGGGCCCTTTAAGTACCAGGCCGACACTGAACGTATAGGTAGTTCATCCACAAAATACCATATTATTTTTGTTCAAGTTATGACATTTGTTGGCGTTATACAAGGAAATTTCCTTTTTTGGTTAAGATAAAACTATTTTATTGAACTGTCTTTCAGTCTCAAGATTTCTCTTCTTTTTGTATATTAATTTTTATCTGGCCCACCTAGTAATAAATATGTATTATTCAAATGTATAGTAAAAGTTGTATATAATATTATGCATTTTTTTATTTTATTGAAAGTAAGGCTTCAACAGATAAGTCATTAGCCTGCGGTTGTAGATACAATGTTATTAATATAATGGATACTTTAGTTATGATTGTATGTTATATGATTACAGATTAAGTGATGCAGTGTTATATATTTTACATTATATTTGCATTTTTTGTACCTTCAAAAATCATTGAAGGAAAATAAATCCAACAAGTTTTAAAGATAATCTATTGTATTAAACTTTTTGTTGAAGATTGTACAATTAACCAAAGTTCTTGTTATACAAAATATAATATTTAACTATTATATTAATATAAATGTATATATATATATATTTTATACATATGGATGTTTTTATAATATTGTTATATTGTAATAATAAAATTTGAGGAAAAATCATTTAGGAAAAGCTAATTATCAAGTGGAAATACAATATTATACCGGGGTGGATACTCAATAGCTTGCTGAGTTATGTATCTTAGGTAGTTATGATGTGCCCATTTGTTATGAGGTTATGACATTAATTTTATTTTGTATATTAGATTAAGAATTATTTTTAAGCTTTATAGCTTGTGCAATAAATGAAGAATAGTTAAAAATAAATATTTTTACAATAATATATTTAACTAATTGTTAACATGTTTTAACAAAAATAACTTTCAATGGGCTCATTGACATATTTTTCCATTTGTTGAATTGCTTTTCGAGTTTTTCGTTCAATGTCTTCCTGTTCATCTTCCATTAATTCAGCTAAAAACGGTATTGAATCTGGTAGTAGTGGTAAGTAATTTTCTCCCAATCTCTCTGCCACAGCTAATGTAGTATCAATGCATATTGATCTGACTTCAGGCAAACGATGTCTAGCTTTAAGCATAATCTGACAATTTATATCCTTCCATAAGGTGTCATCTGTTACAGCAGCTATTAAATTAGATATACATGGTATTACATAATTTTGACATATATTGTTGTAATCTTCTAATTCTACAGCTTCCAAAATATTAACAAGTGGGTTCATAATTATTTCAAAACGATCTTTGGTAGTAAAATTAATTGTATCATACTTGAATACATTTGATAGCGTTGAAACTATAGATTGAATAAGCAATGTTTTTTCAACTTTAGTGCTGGATTTACATTGTGTTAAAATCAAATTAGCTGTTGGTATCAAATTTCCAGCAAATAAAAGATACAATCCTTTAAGCTCACTGGATAAGACGTTTAATAATTTAAAAAAGATTAGTACACGAATTTCATTATTTGTACCATTTTTCCATTCATTTAATTTATGATAAAATGTACGGAATGTTGATTCAGAACATTTTAATGCTACTTCACTTATTGCAGATATAACTGAACTCTCCACCATACTTGTTTTTATATTTTCAGATTCATGAGTAAAACAACAAAAATCTAGAGATTTTAAGAGGAACGTTGTAAATTCTTCAGTCATGGAATTTTTAAAACTATTTTTTGCAATGTTCAACACATATTGGAATGCAGTAAATTTTAGGTTTCTTACAATTTCTACCAAAGTATTACTTAATACTGGTTCTAAAATTCTTCCTGGTATTTCTGACAACTTTTCACCCAACTGTTGAAATTTAGTTCTTATTATAGATTTATAATTATCATTTTCGTCTGCTGAACTGTCATCACATGTAGCTGACAATAATGATAGTTCATAGATTAAAGGTACTAGATAAGGACTCAAAAAATTTTTTAGTTCTGATATTATTCTTAGTAAACCAGTCAGTATACTTGGTAATAAAGCTCCATCATCCATAACACTAATGTCATTTAATTTATGGAGAACAGATATTACTGTTGGAATTATTAATGCAAAACTTGAGATGGCTTTAGTTTTTAAGTTGGAAACCAACTCTGCAATACATAACACAAATGTTCCAAGTAATGGACCAACAGATACATCTTGTACAGATTTAGTAACTTTCTGAAGAATTCCATTAAATACATCTATATTTTCATTTATATTCGAGCACTTGGTGACTAATGTAATAGAAATAAGAGCAGTTTGTTTAACATTCAAATCTTCTTTCGTATTATAGCTAGACATATTGACTATTTTAGACAAAGGTTCAAGTAATTTTGATGTTTGATATTGTGTTAATGATTTAGACTCCAATAATCTTTTGTTCAGTAAATCCATAGTTCTGTGTTGAGTAGATTTGAGGTCAACAAATGTTAATATATAATTTATAGCATCAACAAATATATCAAGAGGAAGTAAAGCATTTACTTTGTCTAGAATGCTATAATATTTGATAGGCATTAAGTTTTTTGAACAACCATTATTACCTTGACGTTGTACAAACCATAAGGTATTTTTTATAATTTCAGTGAAACCTTCTTTTAATGTATCATTAGATGAACAATACATAACTTTGGACACAAATATATATGATGATAATAGGTTGGTAATAAAAGATACCAAACAATATTTTAATTTATGTAATTTGTTAACAGAATAGTTTGAAATGTCAATCAGTGTTTCTTGATCAGATTCTCCTTTTTTAAGTTCTATAAATTTACAGTAATTCAAAATGTTGTTACACATATCAAGCAAAACATTTATTGGGCATTCAGCACAGATATCTAAACATATAGTATTACTAGATACTTTATTTTTAGTATCGATTGTACCAGATATGTATTCTTTATGTACTAGTACAATTAATTCCCATAAATAACTGTTGGTATTCAAAGCTTGAACAAGGTATCTTAATAACGTTCCTCGTCTATGCTCAGGTATATCCAAAATACTACGAGCAAATACTGATAACGCTTTTCTTGTTACAACTTGGCCTTCCTTTAATAAAATAGGAATAATAGTGTTAAGCACTTGACAAGTAATTTTGAATGTATACTCATCATCTTGGCGCATTACAGAATTACCCATAAAAGTGAATATAGTCATTACGTGTAAAATAATTTGATCTGGTACCATTTGAGCACAGTTTGATAATAAAATTAATGCATGATGTTGAGTTTGTTGATTTGGAGATAAACGCATGGTCGAGACAATTAATTCAAGGTTAAGGTATTCAGAAACTTTGGATTTTTCTGTTTCATTTTTAGTCATTGTACAACAATTTAGTATACAGCTTAAACATAATTGTTTAGTGTATTCAAGTAAACTAGACTGATCTTCGAACTCTAAGCATTTTTTTAGTATATGAAATAAAACTGGTGTCAATCTAGTAACATTTTCTAAACTGTTTTTATTTTGAATTAATTCTAATAAAGCAATTCCATTTTTCCAGAGCACGCTGTTAGGTGAATAATCATACATTTTTTCAAGGTGAGAAATGAACATTATACTGTCAAAGCTAACTTCATGAATAAAACTTTTAATGGAGTCTATAATAGCATTATCTTCTACTTTTGCTTGTAAATCAAGTAGAGTCTTTATTAAGTTCAATTTTAAATCATCAGACATGGAATTAAACATTTCAGTTGTTAGGCTTTGAACAAAAATTGTGACAGGACATATCAATTTTCCAGATCCAAAGTTTAATACAGGAGTTGTTTCTTTTAAATATTTTTCACATATAGGCCATATGCTAACCCAATCTATGACACTAGGATGAAGTTTGTTGAGAGCAAATTTAAAAATATGTGACTCAGCTATATCAATTTGTGTTTTTTGTAATAGTTCAAGACCATGGTTCATTACACTTAGACACACATTTGATGAATTAAGTGCTGATAAAACATCAAATAATTTTAGTCGTAATGCAGAAGAAATATCAAAATTGCAAGCGGTTTTAAATAGCATTTCTAATGTATTTTTAGCATCAATGTCATCAGTTTGTAATGCAATCATTAAAATAAGACGAATTTGATCACCATCTACTAGGATATGTTGACGTTTACTAATGATATGTTTTATTAACCACATATAAGATGAAGAGTTAGTGTCTTTGTAGGTTCTATTCAACTTTTTGAGGAATGCCATAGTTGTTTTTCTAATATGTTGTGCATCAGAGGCCAAACAACACAATAAGGTTGGAATTACTACATTCCCAGCAGTTAATGACACTAAAAATGAAACATTTTTATTAATTAATGAGTAAAGACTATTACAAATTTGTGTAATTTTAATGTTTCCAACCCATAAACTTTCACAATACACTTGAATACGTTCTTCATCACTCGAATACTGTTTACTAAATATACTATCTTCAATTTCAATCTTGTTATTTTTTGGTTCTTCAATAACTTCATCAACATCCATTTTTTCATCATCATCAACCATTAATGTACTTATGTGTTTATTTTTTTCTATAGCAGGTGAATCTTGTAGCAACTTCCAAGAAGTTTTGTATTTATTTTTAACACTTTTAATTATTTCTAAATACCAAGGATCATTATTAGAAGAGTCCATTATTAATTTTACTAATTCAATTGTATAGTCATCTTCATTCAAATCAATTAAATTTATTAAATCAGAAGCAAACGAACAAATAGATTTTTCATTTTTTGAGAGTATTATGGTATCTCGAACAGTTAATAAATAGAATATACTTTTGTCACATTTTAAAAGTTTTTTAAAAGCATCAATTTGTAAATTGGAGTGTTCAGCCATAAATTTAATACAAGAATTTGAAATTTTGACATTTGATAAATTTCTTGTTGATTTGAAAATAACACTCAATAACAAAGTACAATTATAATAAAGTTGTTCATGTTTAACTATTAAAATTTTTTTAACCAAGCTTGATCGTAATTTTTCTGTGTATGTTATGTATTTGGACATAACACCGATAACTATTAAAGAAGAAACTGTAAATGGCCGTGCGTCAGATTCAAGACCAGCAACTATTGATGGAAGAAATATTGTCACTAAATTATTCTTTGAAATAGAGGATGACGTAAAAGCAGCAACTAAAACTTTGGCATAAAAATTAGTCCAAACTGTAACTAATTCTTCACTAGCTTTATTTTCATCAGTCACTTTAATAATAATAGAACAAATAAGTTTTAATAATCTTGTATCATTAATTGCTTCCGCGATAAAGCTTTGTTCATTAATTTGAACTCCAGTTTTCCTAGATCTGGTTAACCACCACCAATTCTTTGCAACTTCAGGGTTATTCTTGAGAGGAATCACTTGTATTAATCTTGTAAATACTTGGGTTGAAACATATGGTAAAGCATAGCCAAGTAATATATCTGTATTATATTGTTCAATATTAAATCGATGTACTAGCCATTCAAGAGCATATAATGCTGGTTTTGAATTGAAATAAGGAGATAACAAACACAAAAATTCCTCAATCAAAGTATCAATTTTTTGGTTTTCTGATACATTCAAAATTGCCCTTTGCTTAGTCTGCCACGAATGGCTAAATAAAGTTGATTTAAATTTGATAAATTTGATATTGATATCACACAGTTCTTTAAGACCTTTCATACCAACTTCAAAAAATGCTGACAAATCATGATTTCCTATATCTTGTGGTTGAATAAGCAATGATGTTTTTTTGTGGCCCAAACTCAATATTGATGTTTGGGGAGCACTTAATTTTTGTAATTGTTTTGCAAGAGATGTTGATGCCATAACTAAATAAATAACCTCTTTTGTAATATGAGATTAATTCAAATACTTACACGATTAATTCAAAAAATTTGAATAAAACATTGATACTAGAATAATGGAATTACAAGTGGTTTAATAACATCTGAAACAAAAAACATTTAAAAATGGTAAAAATGTATTAATCTAAAAAAATACAAAAATGAAATGGGTATATTTTCAATAAATATCAATGGTTTATGTGAGTAATAAATATAATCAGATAAAAGAAAGGGTAATAACTACTATAGTAAAATTACATAAAGGCTAAAATATAATAAAATAAGTCAGAGGTATTCAAACTTTTTCAGCATGCGGCTCCTTTGGGTGTTCACAATATGTTTACGGCTCCCAAATTATTATGAAAAAATTGAAACAACACACGGATACAATATGGGAGATATGTTATATGGGTGATAATAACAGTGACTTTAGTACTAAAAATAAAACATCAAATGTTCGAATCGTAAGGTGTGTCGTTTTCATTTCAATAATGATTGCAGATAATATTTATAATAATTATACAGGACCTAGGTATGATGTTGGTTTTTGGTGCTTTGACACGGCTCCATTTGCAAACTCTCGCGACGCCCCTGGGAGCCGCGACGCACAGTTTGAATACCTCTGAAATAAGTTATACCTATTTATTAAAACATTTTCAGTTGAAATTAGATAAAACTATTTGATCATAAAAAGGGAAGGACAACTTTGTCTCCTAAATACTTTGAATTTAATTAAATATAAAATATTGGTACTCGTATAATATGCTACCTACCGTAAAATAAGCTACCTACCATAAAATAATAACAAATTAACAACAATTTATTACCAAATAATTTATTAATTTACCGTTGTCAAGTATTTCATAATATTTCAATATGTCATTATATATTATTATACATCATATACTATTTTTATATCATTCCAGAAAACTCGCCATTGATCTGAATAAATAATTGATCCTAGTTCTATTTAATTTTGTATTATTGGTAATAAAGTTGCCTAATCTCTTTTTTCAACTTTAAAAATATTTGTTCTATAACCCCATCAACATTTTTACAACACATACCAAAAATCTATGGACCTTGAATGCGAGTACCATAATTTCTTTGAGTCGAATGATCATCATCAATATCGTCAGCATCACTTGATGCATTGTCATCTACATTTGGAATTATATCTCTATTTCTCAATCGTCCTCTATTATATTTACGCTTGCCTTGAAATAGTGACTCGTCAATTTGAACAATTTTCCCTGGACCACCCATTTTCTTACGTTTATCAAACATTGCAACTGCTACATCTCTACATAAATTATTATTCCAATCTACAATTGTATTACGAGTTTTTGTTGTACATTTTTTGGTCATTGAAACTGGTATTTGATACACCCAATACCAAACTAATTCAACAATTTCATTTAACGCTAAACCACTATTACTTTTACCATTTTTATCGTAATATGTAAAAAAAGGATTTTTTTTCTTAAAGAATGATAAAGATGACAACCTTTTCTTTGACATCGTAAATAAGTAGTTTTTATTAAATCACCATTTGAGTCTCTTTTACAATTATTTTTTTGATATTCTTTCAACATACCTCCACAAATAACACCAACTTTTAATTTGGAACAACTACCAAGTTCTGGGAGCAAGTTTCTCTCTTGAAGATATTTAACACATGTTTCCTCATTACATATTATATGCCCATACAAATAGCGCATTGATTTATTCATTTTATTATAAAAAGTAAAACTCGCAACAAATAGGATACTTACACGAACACAACACAGACACAATATAGACTAAAATAATATATCTAACAGTAAGTTATCATGGGTCTTGGTGGATCAGATATCATAATGGCTATTAAGATATAATTTTGTACAACTGCTATAATATGTTATTTATCTTAATGACTCAAATGTACTTTCCTGTAATAAAAATAAAATTAAAAATAACTACGGTAGGTAGCATACTACACGCATACAGTGTTTTGGTAGATACCATTTTATGGGTAGGTAGCATATTAGACGAGCACTAAAATATTTTAACATTAAATATACATAAATGTTACGGACAAAGTAGAGTAGTCGGGCATTATGCACTGTGCTCATCAGTTTTGGGTTAAGTAATGAGTTATTAATAATTGTTTATTATGTTTGTTCACTATACAACAATGTCTGGACAATTTGAATTGCCCGACATACTTTTGGTCAATGTAAAAATGTACTATATAATTTAAAACTATGTAGAATTATTGATACTAAATGATGAGTTACTCTTGACACCAGTTATTCAGCTGTATGCTGCAAACTCCCTCTATATATTATTATAATTTATCATAATTTATAGGTACTAAAGTTTTAGTTTTTAGTGCAAAAATATAATTTATGTTCACATTATCCATTATGAAATTGATATGGAGTAAGGAGTTTAATACAAGTTCTTCTACAGTTACTTAATCTATCAATATTATCTTTCTTATACTGATATGATTTGGAGAGCTTTGGTTATGCTGTGGGTATTTGTTTAAAATTATTTGAGCAATACTCCAGTACTACAGATTTTAAAATGGTGTAGCGTGTTCAGTGTGTTCGACTATTTATTGACATTTGTAATATTTTATTAATTTTTTTTTTTAAAACTTGTACCATGAAAGATGAATTTAATAGACGTTTAAAATTATTATACAATGAAAAAAATTCCCATAATAGCACATTTTTAAATGAAATAAAGTATAAGGAACTAATAAAGAAAATTAAAGAAATAAAAACAAAAACCACAGCTAAAACTGGTACAGAATATAATTTATAAAAAAAATATGTTATGATGGTGGGCGAAATTGAAAAAATTAAGGTTATAATGAAGATATATTTTAAATTTTCAGAAGTGTCAAAAAAAAAAAATGCAAATGTAAAGCAGCAGGTAAACTGTGTAACTCTAAGTGGCACAGTAGCAATCCGTGATCAAATAAATAAATATAGTTACTTTTTAATGTTATAAAAAAAATTTAAATAAATTATGATTATTATGTATACTGATATGTATCTAATAACAATAAATAAATAAATCAAGTATTTATTTTTATGCATGGTAGCATACATTTTCCTTCATGCATTCGGTCATTGTACACAATGTCAGAGCAATGTGTTTTATTTTAACTTTAACCACTAACAATGGGCATTGTGCACAATTATACTCGACTACCTACCCCACTTTGCCGGTAACATAAATATTGCATAGACATTAGACATTTTAAACATAATCAATCTCTGTGATTAAAATTGTACACATGGTCAATATTTTAAGTTATAAAATGCATAAAGGCTACGATTGTTAGAAAAATCCAGTTACATTATGAAATGGAGAGTGGTGCATAATTGTGCTGATGGTCACAGACGCAATTAGTGTTTGATATTTGGGATGGGATTGAAGAAATTTCAGTAGAGAAACAATTTTTTTACATATTCGATTATTCCCATGTGAAACAAAACTTTTATGTTTAATTTGGGGGTGAAGGAAGCTATGCATTTGTAAAGGGCATCTTATCCTTCTTTATGGGTATGGTATAGGCAGGCATGGATTAATGTATAGGCAAAGTAGGCATTTGCCTAGAGCACCGAAGTTTTAGGAGCGCTTGAGACGAGAAATAATATAGAATATTAGAATTACATATTTATGGATAACATGGAAACTAACTACACACACATAAAAAAAAAAGTCAATATGTAATTGAAAAAATATTATAATATTATGAAATTACGTAGACATAATACTATTAATAAAATATATTAGTTTGTAACATTACTTTTGTGTATAATTATTTATAAATTGTATTAAAGAAATACATACAACATACATAATATAAAATATGAGTAATGAGGATGAATAATGCTGTAAAATTATTGAGATATCAAAGACCTGCTAACCTATGAATTATGAAGTGAAACAATTATATACCTAGTATTAAGAATAGAAAAAAAATTAAGAGTATAGAGTAACATGAATCTTTTAAGGGCGCCTAAATTGTTTTGCCTAGTGTATAATTTTGGCTTAATCCGGCCCTGGGTATAAGATTTACAAAATATTGGAAATTTAACTTAGTAATTTTAGTGTTTATGTAATTAAAAAAAAATAAAACTTAACAACTGAAGGTTAATGTTGTCAGCTTATGGTCACATGTTTAATAACTATTTAGCTGTACATAAATAGGTACTATATAAATTTTATATGATTTAAGGCCGTTCATCTAGCTGCGGTTTAAGTTTCGATGGAATTGGAAAAAAATTTAATAAATATATCAAAAAACAATTTAGATTAAAAGGTATTAATTTTAATAGGTACTTACACATAAAACACTAGTAAAGTAGTAACTTCCGGAGCTCAAATAAAATATATGAAAACAAATAAACTTATAGCAAAATAACTTAGATAACCACGTGATACTCGATGAAACAATTATTCACGATAGTGAAGCTGCATGACACGAGGATTGAGCGTAAATATTAGATAAGTGATAACCTGATAACATAGGGACGGGTAGTTTTCCCGGTAAACGGATGCCTAGATACACTACACTGTAGATCCTCTGTCGTCCATTAGATCCCCTAAGTCTATTGGATCCCCGTGCCAAATAGATCACAAGTCATTTAGATCCCCTGTTGTCAAATAGATTCCTCGTGTCCAAGTCCAATAGATCCCTAGATATTATAATATACCTACCTAATAAAAATTATAAATTATAATATTATTAGACGATTAAATAATAATTTGACTAATATGTTTTTATTAATTGTGCAAATATGTTTAAAATATTGACACTGTAAAATTGAGCGCTGACAGTTATACGTTTTTAAGGTTAAGTAAAAATAATCCAATAATTTCAATGTTTAATCCACGGTTTAAGATATTATATATTATATATTGTTCTGTGGATATACTATATATTTGTATATCTTAAACCGTGGTTAAATCAACAACTGAACAACAATAATATACTATATATTTATTATGTTACTGTTATCACAGAATATAACAATGTTATTTTTGTTATTTTCAATTTTCAATTTTGAAACAACATTTTGTTGTTCCAAATATTTACAAATGGTGTTTTCCAAAGGGAAAGAGGCTTTTAAGACCTCCAAGGAAGAATTGAGAAGATTAGATAATGACATTAAAGGTCCTGTATAAAGAACGAAAAGATTAAAATAATTGTATAATCGTTTTATACATTAAAAATTCAGCTAAGTCTTACAAAACTTGGCAATTTTTTTTTATTCCTATTAGCCATATTTTCTTGGAAGGCAAATTGTCTCATCCGTATTCTAATATAATACATGACTGTATATGCTATCAGTGGCGTGCTGAACAGCTATTTTTTGAGGCAACTGCCTCATAGAAAATACGGGTGGGTGGGTTGTGCAACTGGCCACCTGGGCACTAGTTTGATCGTACATTTTAAATATCATATAAATGTATACAATTTTTTATTAAGTGAAAAACCTGATGGTTATAGGGTGGGTGTCAAATTGTATAGTTTGCCTCAAATCTGAAAAATGTTCTGCACGCCACTGTATGCTATAATTTGTTCATCATGTATTGCACATGGAATACTTAATGGCTTAATTTTCATCAAATCAATTGTTATAAGTTCGAAAACATTTGCTGATGAACTATGTTGAGCAAAACTTTCTTCAATTTTTCTTTAGATGTTTGATTCAATTTATTCTATAAATAAAAGTGACACCTAAGGTATGCATTTTTAAATATTTTAAAAATAGTATCAGTTCACTTTTTGATGTATGGGAATATTAAAATCAGAAGTACTGCTGCCATTTAAAGAAGAATCATTAAAATTAGTAGAATAGTTATGTTCTATCAAAATTCTGGAACTCGGCATAAGATCATTACATGGATGTTCAATATTCATTATTGGTTCACAAATTAATTCCTAAAAGTTTATTGAGAAGATACAATTCAAAAATGAGGCTGAACAAGTTAATGAAAGTACTAATTACTAGTATACTAACTATTAATTTCATTATTAAATAAACTTATGTGATCGCACTGATCACAATATTTTTAATTAATTTTGTATAACTCATTGTCTTGTAAATAGTTAAAAGCTATTTTGTGCATATTTAATTAACTTAGAAAAATTAATAATACATTCAAATATTATATAAAGTACAAATTATAAAATGTATTATTTGTTGTATCATTTGTACACTGAATAAATAACTCAGGTTCCCCGGTACTTATATATTAACTATTTCTTTAAAATCTCAGCTTTATTGATTAATAAATACTAATTATTTAAAAATAAAAATTTACTTATTTATCACCATCACATGTTAAAGGTGCTCTGTCAGTATTAGTACTAGTAGTGTCTAATGGATTGTACGTTTGAATTAAATCTTCCTCCTATTATTAAAATTGGTTAAGATTACAACTATTTCCATACTATTTATACATTTTGTATTTACTTATATCATAACTACCTTATTTCCTGAAAACTTCAATCGTTTTCGAGCCGAAAATGGTACCCCATTTGGTTTTAAACGAGGCCGTACTAATGTAGTCTAAATATTTTATTAATAAATGTAATATTATAATTACATCAAAAATTTATTTTACATTTAAAGAAAAGTTGATAATTTGAGAAATTAAATAATTTATAAATTAATAAAATAATTATTATAAAATACCAATTGTTATTGTTATTTTACTTACTGAGCATACAATATTTCCTAATTTATCTTCTATATTATTTTGTTTTTTAATTGAATCAACTAGAAAATGTTGTTCACAAATAACATCATTTGTGTCTAAGTATTCAATATTTAGAGCATCCAACCATTTTTCTTTTAAATATGGATCTTTTGGTGTTACAAATACCGATAGTTTTTTTGTTTTGTTACAACCAATCGTCTAATAATCCAAAATACATTTTAGAGGTGGGAATTTCTGGTCATTTAAACGACCCGAAACAGTAGCAGTCTACTGAAAACTGAATACTGATTCGGTCCTTTAGGAATGAGGATGTGTTGACAGACTGTTCGTGGCTGTAATCGCTGTATATACAGGGTGATTCTTTTAACTGGGTACACTAATTATCTCGAAAAGTATTTACTTTTTTCAAAATATTTTTTTACATGGTTTCAAGTTGTTAAAAAACCAACGGTTTTATTAAAAAATTATATTTTTAAATATTTTTTATCCTTATCATTTTTTAAGTTTTTTACTTTTTTGAAGGACATCATAGAGTTTTAATTTCATATTCCAAAGCAGAATATTTTTCTAAGTATTTTGATTCATAATAATCGAATTTAGGACGAGTAGTTTATGAGTTATATGAGTTATATGTATTTAAAGTTAAGACAAGCGGAGTAGTGGACAAACATTTTGCGGGGTAACCCCGTACCACTCCACTCTGCCAATCTAAACTTTAAATACTTATAACTCAAAAACTACAAGCCCTAAATTCGATTTTTATGAATCAAAATACTTAGAAAAATATTCTGCTTTGGAATATGAAATTAAAACTCTATGTTGTCATTCAAAAAAGTAAAAACCTTAAAAAATGATAAGGATAAAAAATATTTAAAAATATAATTTTTTAATGAAAACGTTGGTTTTCAACAACTCGAAACCATGTAAAAATATTTTGAAAAAAGTAAATACTTTTCGAGATAATTAGTGTACCCACTTAAAAGAATCACTCTGTATATGTCGTCATCTGCCAGTGTCGCGAATAATTCGATAGGTACTACCCATCACTAGTCGTATCAGGACCGAAAGAAAAGTTTCATAAAAAACCGCCATAAGACCTAAAGATCGATATTTGATTTAACCGAATATTTTTAGTACAGGGGCTGGTACCAATGTACCATAGACATATATAACCTAACCTAACCGCGAACAACACATATCCCATGTTTCGTTACGAAACATAATTTGTGCGAGTGAGAAAGACTAAAGAGGTTTTGCATACACAATTTATTTCTTGTAGCTCAGTAAGTTTAAATAGGTGCATTCACCAATATTAGAGCTGTTTTTTGAATCAAAACATTATAATACAATAATAACTATTAGTACGACTTTAAAAGCCAAATTGCTTATAACATGAATCTTAATCTTAATATAAAGTTTCAAGTAATTTAGTAAGACCATTGATCAATGAATTAAAATTTAAAATGATTAAAGTCTAACTTCACCGATTAAAATTTATCAATTAATTTATAGCAGACTAAATTTCTGGGTATGAATTTTTCTAAAAATTACTATTGGTATGGTATTTGCCATTTGGTATTAAACTGATATTTTTATTTTTTATGTAATTGGGAGTATTGGGACTTGTGCTAACTTTTATAGGTTGGCAAGGGCCTTTTTTTTGTTCTTATCAGGTTCTATGTTATCAGATGTTATCAAAAACGGGAAAACTGTACCCTATAGAGTAAATATATTAGTAATATTACTCTGTGGCTGTACCCGTCCCTTTAGTTCTTAATACTTATTCGGTCGCGATCCCGTCACTCCTCACTCCACTTGACAGATTCGTTCATTTTGATCCATTCAGTTTTCAGTAGCGACCATCGCAACTCTAATTACATTAATATCACAATTATGATTAAACTCTATTCATTAAAGCAACATAAAAAAGACGGTGAAACTCCAAAATCGGGGAATCAAAAGAAAGCATCTGCTGCTCATCTTAGAATAACAAAAGGTAAATGTACATTAATATATTTACCTTCCCTTAAATCAATATGTATTAAACTTTTCAAACAATTAATTTCATTAAATAAAAAGTTGATATTTGTTAGATAACCTTATAATTTGCGTTATACGATTAAACTTGTAACACCTGATGTATTCTTACATGCATTAACTAATTAAACATTTTTTTTTTTTTTGGAAAATTATATTTTTATTTAATTTCTGCATGAGTGCTAGTGTCTAGAAATTATTATTTTGAAAGTTATTCAAAAATACTTTTTCAAACAATATTTTTCTTTAATAACTCATTATGTTTCAGTGTTATATAAATTATAATGTACAATATTTTATAGTATATTTGTTTTGTATTAGTTAAGATTAGTTTATTAATGATTTTACTAAATTTAATAATAAGTATGAATTAAATCAATCAACACATATTAGGTATATGATACTGATGTTTAAGTAGGTTCCTCATAATTTTTTTTTACATAAATTTAAAAATATAAGTTATTATAGTTTGATGTTTATATTTTGACTAAATTGAATAGCATTATAACGTCCCTAGAACAATTACATTTGTGAAATATTTATTTTCAGTTTAAACTATTTATTTAAACAACCTTCATAATAATAATTATTAATTAATAAACATTAGTATTACAAGAAATGTAAACATATTGACATTCCCCAATAACCATAACTTGTGATAGGGGATATTGAATTATATAGTCTTAGCATTAAATGGTACATTGATATTGATTTATAAAATAAATGCTTTATTTTTGCCTGACCGAATTAAGAAAATGCACACTGTAAGTAACATAAACCATCTAAAGAAATAGAAGGTGATCTCCAATACTCTTAGATTTTAGACATAATTAGTGTTAAGTCAATGACTTATCATCAATTTCAAATTTAACAAATTCATTATTAAATTACAGAAACATTGAATGAGAAGGCAAGCTAAGATACAGCATTTGTTTTTTAATTAATGTAATTTATTTAAAACAACACTATAAACAATACAAAAATATTCTATAACTTTGCCAAACCGTTAATTCCTAACTTATATTTAACTCTTATACTATCCCTATTGATTACTATAGGATATTATATAAGATGTAGTGTAAATAAATGGTATTAGCTAAGAATATTTTTTATTTTTACAGTATTGTAATTATTTATGTATTTGATACAGATTTAAATGAACTTACATTACCGAAAACCTGCACTACTGAATTTCCTGATCCGGATGATTTATTAAATTTTAAATTGACAATCTGCCCAGATGAAGTGGGTAGTTCTATATACCTAATACTTATCATATAAAATTGGTGATATTTTAACTTAATTATTATTGTTTTTAGGGATCATACAAAGGTGGGAAATTCAATTTTAGTTTTAAGGTTGGAGTCAACTATCCGCATGAACCACCTAAAGTAAAATGTGAAACAACAGTTTACCATCCAAATATAGATCTCGATGGGAATGTATGTTTAAACATACTACGTGAAGATTGGAAGCCAGTATTGACGATTAACAGTGTTATTTATGGTTTGCAGTATTTGTTCCTGGTAATAGAAGTTGTTACAACATTATTTCAAACATTGTAAAAATTACTATTCAATCATTTTTAGGAACCTAATCCAGAAGATCCTTTGAATAAAGAAGCTGCAGATGTTTTGCAGAACAACAAAAGATTGTTTGATATGAACGTTCAAAAAGCAATGCGAGGTGGAGTTATTGGCAATACATACTTTGAGAAGTGCTTAAAATAACAAAAATAGATTTGATCCTACTTGGACAATGTCACAATTACGTTTATATGCTACACTAAGGATTGATCTTTTTCGTGCAAACTTTGTATGAAAATAAATAATGTAATACTTATATCATAATATTCATATTTTCTCTTGATTTTTTTTAAGTTGATAAAAATAATTTTAGATTATAGTAATAATTTTACACCAAATATAAGTAACAAATCTGTTATAGGCATAAGTTGGTAATAATATATTAATTTCAACACAATGATATTTAAAATTATGATAACAACATGTTGTTTAATTGATTTAGATAATTTTGTATATAGTTTGAAAATACAATAATAATAATGAATAGTAAAAGCAAATATTATTCGTCCAAATATAATAATCCAGTTACCGGCCGAAAGCAAAAGGTGAGTTATTGCTGTTACTAAAACTAAAAGTTGCCGGGACATCAGCTTGATCAAATTTGAAACCTGAAACAACATCACATTTGAATTAATTTGTGTACACAGCAAATCAACAAATCCTTATAACATGGGCCGGGTTGCATAAATGTCTTGAAGAGATTTACTGAACCCCAATGATAGTATAACTGTTTTTAGTAGTATTATTTTTTGGTTATCACATATTAATAATATAATATTTTGTTATGCAAGACTAGCATAGTTTAACACAGTCATCATTCAACTTAATAGAACATCAGCATTGATTACATCAGCCACTAAAAAAAAAAAAATACTATTTTTTGTGCAACCCACCCTTACTCTTTATTAATTTATGTAGTAAAAATCAATATACTATAAAGTACAAAAATACTAAATAGTGTACAATTACTATTGAAGATTAATTTAACCTAATTAATTCTAATCATTCAATTTTTGGTAACAAAATTATACTAATGACTTCTTTTGTTGTAACATAAAAAAAGTGGAATCAATAAACATGTATATTAAATAATTTTAAAAATTTAATCTGATATTATTTAATTAATAAGTTATAGATCATATTAAGGAACGCAATTATTAATTTATGTATTTAGGTTAGTTTCAAGGAGCGGCTAGTCATGACTGCTCTATTATGATATAATATTATAGTGGCCAGGTTCTAGAGCAATATTAGTGTGGCTGATCGTAGAGATTGGTTGTTTTGACTAGCCGCGGCTTGAATTCTGTACTTTAATATAACACTTTGATGTATAAGTCATAGTATATTCTTAACTATTATTAATAAAGTAATACCAATTTTAGCTTCCTTACATACTAAACTAAATAAGTTTAAAGTTAAATGTTTTAGAACATTGGCAACTCTGAACTTTTGTCCTACTAAGTTGCAGTATTATGAATATTGTGTATCTGAAACAAATTCCTTTTCTTATTTCAAAATATTTACAACTCCCGCAGTTTAATTTAAAATAGTGTACAGAAATTGCAAATTATAAAAATGGCTTATTGATAACATGTAATAAATGATAAATTAACTACAATACCTGCTAGTTTTTCTTTCTTTTTGTTTTCAACTTCAGCACGACGCTGTTCTGCTACGACCATTAATTCATTAATAGATTTCTGTTGATCACTATTTAAATGGTTAGTGAGTGCTAGGTACCAAGCAGGGTCATTTTGTTGGATACTTAACAACACAGTTTTAAATAATATGTATACATCAATTGATTCATCAGCATTATTATGGTCAGAATCCAATGGTGTTGTATAAACTTCAAGTACAGTCTCTTCAGGTTGATCATAGTCATCGTCATCACTATCACTATCGTCTTCAGTATTTTCAGAATTCTGAACAAATATGAAGAGCAAAAATCTTATAAAAATAATTTTTAACAAACTTAATATTAATATACAACCGTCATAAATAAAGTTTTTCCTTTGTCAGTAACATAAGCTATACTTTCATCAATTTCGTCTTCATCAGTGGCTAGTTCTAAAATAAAAACAAATTAATAACAATCTAACAAAAATAGAAAATTGTTATGTCTTACCATCTTCAGTATCTATATCTTCTTCGTCACTAGTTTCATCTTCTTGCTGATTGTCTCTATCTAAATTTAATATTTTAAAGAATTACCATTTTTAAGGAATCATTTAAGTATGTTCACTACAAATCATAAATTAGGTGTCTTACTGAAAATTAAATAGCATACCAAATATCTAACACAGTGTTTTAACGACAAATACTGTCTTTGGGATATACTAACAGAGTAAAGTGACATAAAAACCACTGTTTAAATCATGGCTCTCTTGAAATATGATTTTACCTACACTTTGGATTTAGTTAAAAAATAAATATTCCTGGTATTCAGTGAGCATTGAATTAATATGTAAAATTGTTTTTACACCTTTTGTTTAAAGGCTTTACTCAATGTTGTCGAAAAAATTATAAGAACTAGTTTCATATAAAGACTTATGTAATTTTGTGAACAACTATACAACTAAGGTTGTGTTAAAAATTTATAAATACAATGCATTAATACACAGGATATTTAATAGCAAAATTATGGCTTTTCTAAAAATGATTTTACATTTATTTATTTTAAATAACCGTCCGGGCTCTATTGCTTACAATAATAATTTTTTTTTTTGGAAGTTTCAAAATCAATGTAGTTTAATTTAATTAAGTATTTTGTAAATTAATAAATAAATAAAACTATAATAATTCTTAATAAGCCCTTTGATGAAGTATGTATCATTTTTTTCAATTACTGGACTCAAAATATCATTGAAATACAAATTCCTTACCTAAAGCAAAGGATATTTATATTTCAATTTATTTATATTAAGTGTAATCGAATTTGGTTTACTAGAATTTTTCTACCAGAAATTGACTTTGAGATTATCCAAGTTTGACAGTGCTGAGGACGTTATACTCACATGAGTTGTCTCCATTGTACAAGTGTTTATAGCAAATTTTATGCTCAGCATATCACATTTATCTCCATTAGTTAAAAATTTAGAGTGAATTGACCTATAATAAACATTAAAGTTAAGATTATTATCTAGGGCATCTTATGGTTTTTTTTTTTGATATTTTAATTTTAAAGCAAGATAAGTATTTTTAGTTATACAAAAAATTTACAATTTAAAAAAATTCATCTCTCTTAAAAATAAAATATAAAAAACCCACGAAATGCTCTAGATAATAATCTTGCCTATTATTTTTACAATAGGTCAATCCACTCTAAATTTTAAACTAATTGAGATGAACGTAACCTCTTGATCGTAAAATTTGCTATGCTAAGCGCTTGGAAGACGGAGACAACACATGCCGGTATGGTGTCCTCTTAACAAAAAAACCCATCAATTAAAAATAGAATCATACTCATCCAGTTACTTGATAGTTTGATCATCTTAAATTCAAAAAGTTATGTCATCTCATTTAAAACAAATTATGTTAACACAGCAATGCATGTCTTAAAAGGACACAACACTATCGTGTGTTGTACTCCATCTTAGCATTATTCTATTCTGTGATCTTAGTAATGCATATGACTGTTTTACCAGTGAAAATTTCATTCTTCTTTATTAATAGTAGAATCACCTAAATTTCAAAATGCGCTGGGAAGAACTTAATCTATGCTACAGCGTTATTTATTTTCTTTGTTAAGCACTAACCTAATTATTAAATGAAAATTTTTTTTTATCTTACAACTTTAATTGTATTTATGTTATCAAAAATAATGATTCTGTAATAAAGTATTCTCTATCCGTTGTGGAATTTGGGTAAATATACCTTAAAAACAGATGGAGAAAAGTTGTCTCCGACTTAAGTTATTATTATTTTTTTTTTTGTCGCATATTTTTAAGATGTAGACAACACATGCAAGTGTTAAGTATTCTTTAATAACAATTGATTGCAAAGTAAACATTAAAAAAAAATTAATATTAAGTACATTTATTTATAAATTTTTAAAGTGTTTTTATTCTTATTACTCCTGTGAATAATCTCATTGTGTACCCAATATCAAACATGATTTTGATAACTAACATACATTTTAACGTTATCATCTGAAGCAACATTCTTTATGTTGGCAATTTATCTCAAAAAAAAAAAAAAAAAAAAAAAAAAAAAAAAAAAAAAAAAAAAGCGAAATCATAAAAAAATAATAATTTAATGTTCATTAATATTAAATGTATTCTCCTTTCCTCTTTATAAGCAAAAGGTTCTTTAGAATATTCTCAATAGTATAATAGTTTCACAAAACAAGTTGACATAACAAATTAGTATTGTTAGAGATTGTATATAATAACTGTTCTACACCTATTAAAAAATACAATCTACAGTTCATAAGAAATCTATTTATTTTTTTAGCAATTAAAAAAATTAAAAAATGTGTTCCAAACTTACTAGTATATGCACGATTAAGTCCATCAAACAGCATGAGCATTGAAGGTACAATTTGATCGGCATGCTCATTTACAGCAATAGGCCGATTTGGTGATAATGCCATTAATGTAAGCAAACCCAAAACACATAGCTTACGATCATGAATTCTAAACAAACAAAAATTAAGTAATTCATAGTACCTCCCAATACTGGATATATTTTAGTATTAAACTAACCCAAAAAAGCAGTCAGTATCCTGTAACCATTGTCTGATAAAATGAGCTGAAATTGATTCATTTGTGGACATAGACATTTGTAATTTATCTAGCGTTTCAAATAGTAAATGTGGATTGTAATAGATAGCAGCTACAATCACTTGAAGACACATGGCTCGTAATTCAGATGATTTAATTTCTCTCACTAATCTTTGCAAAACTACCTCAACAATAGATGGTATACACTAAAAATAAAAATAAATATATTGTAAACTTAATAAGTTTAGATATTATTAAAATAAAGTTATTAATTACATGATCAATTCGGCCTTTACATTGCAAAATTATGACTTCTAATAATTTTGCAGCATGGCATTCAGCCTCTTCACCAGACTCCGATGATAAAACCTAAAATTAAATATTATATTATAGTTTTGAAATAAAAATAAATAAATATAGGTACTACTTAGTACTTACAGTTTTGCACATATTGAATATAATTATCATGAAATTTTGATCTGAGATTAAAGTATCCATTCCAATGGTAACATAGTTGTGAAGACAAGGCATCATATCAACAAAATAATCAATTCCATCATTTTGGAAAACCTGTATAAACAAAAAAAAAAATGTAATATTGTTTTAAGTTATTCTGTTGAAGGGTTAACAAATCTATAATATAGAGTAAAATTTTAATTAGACATTAATCCTAAACTCTTATTAAATTGTTATAATATATACTTAACATCCATAACTTATAATACACATAGAATTACATATTTAAATAACTTACAGTATAAATGAGTTCCAAAACTTTCCACATGTTTTCAGACACTTCTGAGTTGGTTAAGTCGCATACTAAATTTAAAGCTTCTTCGTAGTATTCTATAAAAAATCAGTTGATTAATAAAATTATAATCTATGTTATTTATTGTCATTCATTTATTTACCAATACCAGATTCAGGTGTATTAAAAATATGTACAATGACTTCCAAAACAATTGGTTCAAGGGCTGCTAAAGTTTGCGGCTGCTCATCATTAACACTCAATATGGTTTCTATACAACTTAAAATACTCATACCAGTAATTTCTTTCTTATCATTCATATCATCAGACCGAAGAACTTGAAGGAAGGTTTTTGCCTATATTAAAAATATTAAATATTGCTACTTTACCATTATTTTTCAAACATTAATATAAAAGATAAAAAAATAAAATACAATTTGAGTGCGAAAAACCTATTTATTAAAACTGTAATTGAATATCAATTTAACGAAGTTTATTTAAATTACTAAGTTATATAGAATTTATAGTGACTCATTGTCAAAAACTAGGATATTGCCTATGAAGTATCATTAAATCGATAAGTATGTGTATTTAATAATTTAACAACTTACTAACTCTTGTTTTTTTCTAATCTTTTGCACTTTAGAGAGTTGATAAACCGATTAAAGTTGATAAATAATTAGTAATTTATAATAAAACGATCAACTTGATATTTGATATAAATTAATGTGGTAATATAATAATACTAATAACAATTAAAATACAAACCAAATTCTGACAGATGTCGTACATAATTGGAGCAAGTTTATCAAAATAAGTTGCAATAACTTTCTGCACAACACTAGTAATATCATCATTTTCAGTTAGCTGCAGTACTTTTAAAAGTTCAAGTGTTATTTCCTTAATCTATGAAGAAAACAGACAACAGTCACATCAAATTACTACATAATATAAAAATATTATTTTTCAAATTTTAAATTTACATACCCTAGGCTCTAAAAGTTGTTCAACTTTGTTTTCAGCAATTAATAATGCTTGGATTGCAAGTCCAGCTTGAACTTTAACAGGAAGTTCTTTATCAGTTAATAAAGCATTAGAGCAAAGTGTTGCTAAATCCTTCCAAACATTATCATTATTAATTTTTATTTCACAGATGTGTTGGATAAACCAAGAAGCCTAAACAATACAAAAATCAAAAAAATTATTTAATATGTACATATAGCTAAACAATTATCAAACATACTCTAGCTCTTAAGTGTCCATGTGGACTTTGAAAAACCGGAAACACGTGTTGGTATAGCATACTACCAACTTGATCTTTATACATATCTTTTTTAAATATGACATCAGCTAATGCACCAAGCTATAAAAAAAAAACAACAATTAATAAAATCAGTTAAACAAATTTTAAATTTCTAATATGATGAAATTCATTTACCATATGAAGAGCTCCATCTTTTTGAGATGGAGTAGCATCATTTGAAGTAATGACACCAACAATGAATTGAACAGCCTTGGGTAATATGTCTTTACGTTTTTTACATGCTGAATGTAACACTGTTTGAGCAGCCATTACAGGAGATATTAAATCCTCAAAAATGTCTATTAAAAAAATGATTTAGATTAATAATCGCCAATTAAAATAAATTAATTTAAAAAATTTTTAATTGTACCAAATTTCTGAGAAATGTATTCTTGTGGATCAGATTCCCACAACTCTTGATCACATTCTGAATGACACATGAGAGGAAATATTACATCTTGAATAATTGCAGCAATATGTGGTTTAATCATTTTCCAGGTATGTCCAATACTAACACTGAAGTGAGAAAATAAAATAAAATTGAATACATTTTTTATAATGTATTACGTACATTTCAAAATAATTGAGCTATTATACAAGTAATTACCATTGGTTCAAATAATGCATACACATTTGCATTACTCTAGGAGGGATATACACTTTGTTTCGATATTGATCTAAAATTCTTAAAATTATTTCTATAACACCAGTAGAGAAAGTCTTAACATAAAATACGGCAAATTGCTGATATTCTTGGGCCACACTTCCAGGACTTCCATACCTTAAATCAATTAGGTTAGTATTAGACAATATGATAATTAGTGTAGCTATAATTTATATTTACCTCTCAAAAATTCTATACATAGTATGTAATGCCCATTTTTTAATCTTCCACCAAGGTAATTGGTCTATTTCACTATGCTCTAAACGACTCACTTCTTCTGGTACTGGATTACAAGCAATTATGCTTAACAATTCCATCCATTTGGTAAAGGTATTTCTTTCCATTAAATCAGGACTTATTGAAAACTATAAATTAATAAAGTCAAATATCCAACATGATGAAAAAAAAATTGAATTTGATTAGGTTATTATTGAGTTTATTCTTACTTGGACAAGTTTGAAATAACTTTTTATTACAGTTTTCTGCAATGCAACAGATTCCGCAGTGGAATTATTAACTATAAGAACCATGACATTATATACACCTGGTAGCAATACTTTGACTGCAGCGTGTATAGGTGATTTATCTGCCTTATGATATTCAAAGGCTTTTATTAGAGCTGAAAACCCTATTATACCAGCCATCCAATAAGATGAATTATCACTTTTTAAATATGCATCAATTTTTTCAATAACATTGGTCCAACGTCCAGGAAAATCGTGTTTCAACATTGTTACCAAACAAACAGTTAGCTGTGCTCTAAAATTGATATAATTTCTTTTTAGATATAATATGTAAATTTGGATGGCATAGGAAGTATCATTATTTACCTTAATAGTTCTGGCACTTGAACAATAACATCTAAAATGGTATCTCTTATTACAATTCGATCTTGTTCATGAACTGTAAATTTATTTGGTTCATCTTCACGAGTTGCCCAACTTTGGTAGACTAAATTTTTCAGATAAATAGCACCTGCAATTTTTTAATTTTAGATAGTATATTTGATTTTTAAATATATAGGTTGATAGTTTTTTCTAAATATTGTATCATACTAAAATATTTAAGCACTATATAATATTAATATTATTTTTATTTTTTGCTTTTAATTGGTAAAATGGTGATAAGGATAATAAGTATAAAAAGAGGTGAACATTATTAGTGAAGAATTAAGATATTGAACCACATCCAATTCATCAAAATCTTCAAGTAATATTATGAGTTAGAACTATTAATGAGTATTTCAGTTTATGATACAATATCTAACACCGATTTTAATACTATCAGTCGTAATTTACATATTTCAGATTTCTTACTCGCTTGTCTTGTAGACATTTCAGTATCAGAAGAAACAACAATTTGTAGTAGAGCTGGACCAAATCCAGCAATTTTGTGTATCTAAAAATAAGTAAAATTGAGTTAGAGAGGTACATAAAGTCTATGTCTAAGGTATTCTTTGTTCAATGTGCAGTTTGAAATTATAGAAGCAGCATTTTAGTGTAATTAAGTCAAAAGTTAAAGAACTAATAAGATTATACTACAATAATATTGTTATAAATTTGATATCAACAGGTAGATTCAATGGTAGAATAGAAAAACTATGAACATTACGTACATTTAAAATTTTATATTAAGTTAAGGGATAAATGATTCCAAACAACAATAAATTAATGCAACACTATTAAACCTAAACTATTTATTTATGAACACATTTAAAATATATATTGATTACAGGGGTATTTAAAACAAATCATTTAGTGTAATTCAAAGTATGCAATCGGTCATCCAGAGTCCACAATATATAAATTATTGGGTAGTTTATAATTTACAGTGAACAAACACTGTTGGCTGATGGTACATTTTAAATGCATTTGGCAAATTTATTTTTATTTTCTTTGCGCCAATTTAACAATCTACCGCATAGCAAATTGCTCGTGATAATCAAATGCCCGTGTAACATTAATAGAAATGATGTAATTGAACATAGTGTCAAAAGTAATTAAAATTAACGATTAGCACCGATGCATTTGCAGAAGACTGACGAAATGAATGACCGGGGCTTAAGCCAAAGGCGCGACGTCAGTCGAATGCGAAAAACGTGGCCGACTGTGTTCCCGGTTTTCTGATTTGGCGGGTGGTTTTGCCGGCCGATGAAAGTTCTGACCCGGACGCGAACGTATACATTGGAAAACCGAACAAAAAATTTTAATTGTAAAAAAAAAAAAATTCGTCAGCCAACCATACTCATAATAATACGTGCGAATCACATAACCTTCAACCGTGTGCATGACGCATGTGGGTATACTATTATTATTATTATGGGTGCACGGGCCGGATGCAGCCAAAAAAGCATGCTTACACGCTGAAGCTGTTCCTCTGCCTCGCTCCTATGTGGCTGGTAGAGCGTGGCATTCAGTAGGTTGGTGAGCTTATCGAGGTTCATTGCGGCAGTGACGATGGTACTGCAGCTTTGAGCAACGGCGGTGGAGTCGTTCCCGAGTTCCAACTGACCGGGAACGTTAATACGACGCGCACACGTAGCAAACTAAAGTGGTATTCACTATTCAGGATCGGTAAAGTAAAAGTATGCGCGCGCGGTACGTGTGTACGAGGTTCTACGTCCTACGATAGCGATGAGACTCGAGAGTCGAGGGTCGAGACTCGAGGCTGCTACGGCTCAGTATAGTCAATTCGAACAAATCACGTGATTACAAAATATCGCATTCCATTTACCTGATCAACCCGACTAGGCCGACTACCGCCATAATGGAAATCGTTTTTGTTTAGTTTTTTATCAACAGTGCTTCCCAAAAATGAAAGAAAATAGGAAGAGAATGGACCACTGTAGTGTCCAAGGAGTCTTACGTGTGTCGTTATATGGCTACACTGCACGAAGGTGATCTCACCAGCGATATCACCTTATGACTTATACAATATACATATGTTTTATCTTTTAACTACTACTTACGTCCCATATGTCATAGCATTATATTGGATAAAAAGTTTTAGTTCGATTCGGTGCATCCTAAATTCACTCACCAATCATCTCTGTCATCTTCCTAGATCCGGATATTATTTCATTTTGCTATTTGCTAGTCACTCGCCAGTCGACATTCACCGTGGACAGCTATCACCATGAGTTACTGGAGGGCCGCTGGATTAAAGTAATGATATATTTAAAACTCTAATACTCTGCCACTGTGGTTACCTAGGTCTTTCCTAGCTAATAGCAGTATCGATTCTTTCCGTGTAAAATCCTATTCTGTGGCTCCACCATTTCCAATTTTGACCTACCTATAATTAGAATTATTTTGTATGCTCATATAGGTCTCCTGTATTCTGATCGATTTCGATCTAAATATAAGCTTAAGAGGGCGCAACACCCGTATTTGTTTCCTCAGTCTTACAAACGCGTAACATAGAAAGTTTACGCTCAGCAGTTCACGTTTTACTTTGTTAGCTTAAAAATTGGAGTGAATAGACCTTTTATGAAACTTGATGGTAAGAGCATTATCTGTGTTTTGTTGGAAGTATTTTTACGATAATTCAGTTTTAAAGCGATTTATAATCATTTTTATTTTACAATTTATTATATGCACATAACTTGCTCAAAACGGAATTATCGTAAAAATACTTCCAACAAAACACAGATGATGTTCTGACCATCAAGCTTCATAATAGGTCTATTAATTATAATTTTTAAGTTTACGAAGTAAAAAGTGAACTTTGAGCATAAATTTGCTATTTTACGTGTTTGTAAGACTGAGACAACAAATACGAGTTTTGCTCCCTCTTAACATAAAAATATATTTAGTACGATCAACCATGTGAATCACCAGACATGAGATATATACGGGGTGATTCTTTTATCATTGAACACTCATTATTTAAAAAAGTATTTACTTTTTTCAAAATATTTTTTTACATAGTTTCAAGTTGTTAAAAAACCAACGTTTTTATTAAAAAAATTATATTTTTAAATATTTTTTATCCTTATCATTTTTTAAGTTTTTTACTTTTTTGAATGCCAACATAGAGTTTTAATATCATATTCCAAAGCAGAATATTTTTCTAATTATTTTGATACGTAAAAATCGAATTTTGGACGAGTAGTTTATGAGTTATAAGTATTTAAAGTTTAGAATGGCGGAGTGGAGTGGTACGGGGTTACCCCGCAAAATGTTTGTCCACTACTTCGCTTGTCTAAACTTAAAATACTTATAACTCATAAACTACTCGTCCAAAATTCGATTTTTACGTATCAAAATACTTAGAAAAATATTCTGATTTGGAATATGAAATTAAAACTCTAGGTTGTCATTCAAAAAAGTAAAAAACTTAAAAAATTATAAGGATAAAAAATATTAAAAAACATAATTTTCTAATAAAAACGTTGTTTTTTTTAACAACATGAAACTCTGTAAAAAAATATTTTCAAAAACATTGATACTTTTTGAAATAATGAGTGTTCAATGATAAAAGAATCACCCGGTATAACATTTATGTAATTACTATCCAAGCTGCTGTTACAATTTGCATTGATTTATAATAATATTTTTATAGTCATTTTGTGGCAATTCTGCCTGCAATAATTGATAATTCAATGTACAAGCATTATAATTACCCATCTTCAATTTTGAGCACTACTTCAGAGTGCAAAAAGTGTAACCTAGTCTCCCACTATATTATCTGATTGAGGGATGGGAGACCATTTCGCAAAAGACATGTAGTTGGCAGAAAATACTGATAAGTCGGTATTATACTGATCACCTGACGCGCGACGTATGCATGGAACACCTACCATAAGTATTGTTATGTTACTCACAGAGTCAAAACTGTACATTTAAAGTCATAATAAATATTTAATTTGATCACCATTATGCCACATAAAAATTAACTCAATGTAAAATATTGAGTATAAATTATTTGTGGTTAGTTTTTCTTTTTTGTATTATTATTAATTTAATTATGTCAATACACCATGTATTTTTACAATGTTAAGTACAATCTAAAATCTTAACACTGACAAAGGCCATGTCAAACTTTAACCTTATCCATTAAATTGATTTCTCTGCTTGATTTTAGCTATGTTAATTATTCCAACATCGCTGCAAAAGTTGTACGAAGGGTGTTGAAACCAGAACTCCAAGCCAATGCAGCTAAACGCGATGAAACACACGTAAAATTCACCCCATGGGTTAAGGGAAAGCCATCCAGTAAGTATCTAATAAAATTATTTACATCTATTAATTAATTTTTAATATGTGATCTTAGAAGATAAATGAATCTAGTTGGTACATGACATCTCAATTTGTCTTAGGGCGGGTTGCATAAACGTCCTGTAACTACTTACAGATCTGTAAGTACGTTAACGGATCTGTAAATAAAATTAGATGTTGCTTGAACGCTCGGTAAAGTTACCAGCTCTGTAAATCATCGGCTACCGGACCTGTAAACTGCAGATCCGATTTGGGCTCTGTAACTAATGACAGATCGGTTAAAATAATATAATATTATTATTATGATAAGATAAACAAGTTTTACTATAAAAGATTATCAATATTCAATTTATATTATATATTTTTTAGTTTTTGCGATTATTAAAGAATAAAAAATATTTTTAAGTTAATATACCTACGCGGTTACGCACAATTTTTTGGTTTAATATGGTTTAATTTATTTGGTAACCACGGTTATTAATAATTTTATTTTTCTTTATGCAACCCGAGAATAGTTTACACAATCATTAAAAACCTTATAGAGCCGGTAAATTACAGGGCTGGTAACAAATTTACAGACTGTTCTTTATGCAACCCGCCCTTAATATTCCTACTTAATAAGTTAATGACAAAAATTATTTATTGTTCAGCACAATTCAAAAAATGTTCAAACTATTACATCTAAACTGCTTTTACTGAGCTCCCACATAGTTTTTCATAAATATCTACTTGTGAAATGTGTAATTATCTACTGGCAATCACTTTTGGACTATAAAATACAGTGATTTTGTAGATTGTCAATCAAACTAATACTATAAAAAAAAATTGAACTTATTTTACTAGACTTCTACCATACAATATGGCTTCAGGCTAAGAATTAACAATTACATTTAAAAACACTTAGTATATTTGGAAGAAATATCTCATAATATTAGATTTAATTATGATGTAATAATTTCTTCATTTTATTTATATTCACAAAAATTCCGATATTTCAGATGAAAAAGCTTGAGTTTATATATATTAAACAATTGAAAAATTGTTATACATTTTCAGTAAGTTATAGTGTGTTTTCATAAAGCGATTACTTATTGATTTTTGCATGATTTGATTGTTTCAAATATTAATAATTGAAAAAAAAATAGATTTGTGTGCATTTATATCATAGTTTTGTGTTGTTTATGATAGTTATGAAAAATTATATATTTTGTATTTATTTATTTAATACGCTTAGTATAAAATGTTATTCAAATTTGAAGTTGAATAATAATTGTTTAAAAGATTACAATTAATATAATATCATGTATTTTTGTATATTAATCAAATTTGTATGCTTTCCTTTTAGAGCCTGGCCAATAGTCAATATAATAACAATGGCACATTCAAAATTTTAAAAATTCAATGTATTATGTTTTTCTTAGCTAAACTGAATGTAATTTATTTAATAAATAAACATACATATTATTTATGTCAGTTATGAATTTATAATTATGTATAACTTATTACAAATAGGTATTTTTTTTTCTAAGTAGTAAAGCTGAAAAAACTTTCTAATAAAAATGTAATATTATATAATGTTAAAATTGTGTTATGTTTATTTATTTATAATTAATAATTATTCTCATCTTTTTCGTTAAAATGTATGATAATCTTTTTACCAAAAAATATTATTTTGATAAATTTAGTGATTTATATTTCATTTTGGAGAAAATATCTGAATCTGTGATCTTGGCACAATATGTAAATTACTTGTTTTAAATATCATTATTTATAAATGTAACCGCTTAGTTAAAGTTAGACCAGCAGGTTAACATTTTAAAAAGCAAACTTTTTGAATCATTTATTGATTATTTAACTATTCATGCTACTACAATTTTTTCTTAATTATATGAATCTTAATTTTTATCAACAAAAATATTGAAATAATGAATATTTTAAAATATATATTGGTATTATAATGATGTTTGTGTGTGTATTTAGTATAGTTTTTATCCAGTGTTTTCATATTTAAAGGTTAAAATGCTTCGTTCTTCAACTTAGGAAGAGTCTTGAATTACACAATTTTTATGAGATTTTCTATACATGATATTTATTTTGATTTCTTTTATTTTATGTTTAAACTAAACATCCATTTACTTATTCAATAACAATATAACATACAATAAAAAATAATAATTTAACTACTTAAACCATTTAAATCAAACATAAACCCTTTGAACAGATCTCCATACTTCCAGCCTTCAAGGTAAACATGTATATGTACTCCAAGAATATAAATGTAACCTGAGAGCAAAATGTTATTCCAATAAAAATATAGTTCTGAATGAATGCATACAAAATAAGCTTTATTTTAATTAATTTTGCCCATCTAAATTACATAAATTTAAATATTCAACTCCAATAATATTATATAATTTAACATAATAAAGCAATAATATTTTATAAAATAAAATAAAATTATACTAACAATTTTTTTTTTAAACAAATATTTCATTAAACAGACAACAATAAATTAACTATAAAATGTCTTGATAAATAGCAAATTTAATTGCTTAGTTTCAGAGTACCATCATTATTTAATAAATGGTCATCAACACATTTTGGACCACTGCCTAATTTAGTGACCATGATATACTTTAAAAGATCTTTATCTTTGGGTTTAAATCCGTATGGTTTTATCTAAAATAAATAACAAAATCACATTTACAAAACTGATGCACATTATTTTATTTCATTTTTTTCAAACTTTATTAGGCAGTGTTGATTTAATTCCTCGTAAATATGAAGAATTGGGTTGCTCTGATGGGAATACATTGACCAATTCCGACATGAACAAACTCAGATCATTTTGTTGAATAAATAAAAAAGCATTTGGACCAGCATCAAATGTATAAGAAACCTAAGATAATAAAAGAAAAACCATCATGGTACCCTCACAATAACTTTAAATGCGATTAAAAATAGTCCTATACTTTAATTTGACCAACAGCTTCATTATAATCATGAATAAAAGATATTATTTCATGTGATACTTGATTTAAATAAACACAAGGAGGATATGTATCCAAGCAAACAGCATGAAATTGATTACTGTCTCGCATTGTAATCTCAGCAAATTTTTCAAAATTTTTATCTGTAATGGCCTGAAACAGACTTATAGCATTCAAATATTTATAAAAAAAATATTTTAGAAATAATTATACTTTAATGATTTCATCTGTTCTTCCAGGTACACAACTTTGAACTCTGTATTTAAGCAATTCACTAGTTTTTACTGTTTGTTTCATTCCCACAGTACTGCTAGTTTTTTTTTGAGAATCATTTACCTGGCAAAAATAATAAGAAATATGAATTATAATTGTTAAAGACATTAAACATTAGTTATGTATACTACAGTATCTTGTGAAACTTAATTTTGAAGCAATGATAAAAAATTGAATTCAAAAAACTATTATGTGGTGGAGTAAGGTTTAAATTGTGTTTACATTACCACTAAATTTGAGTTTCTATCAATTGACGGCAAATATGATTTTAAATTACAACTCACAAGTATTATAGGAAAAAATTGTATGAAAGCATTGTAAAATGAATCTGTTTCAATTAGAATGTATAACAACAATATTGTATATGTAGCAGTTACATTAATAGACATAAAAGACCTATTTTACCACTAGTATAATAATTCTCATTTCAGGCCAGTGTGTATCAGCAGCAATTTGAACTGCAGTTGAATCTGAACCTAGGTCATCAATACCAGCCTTCCAATGAACAAATCCTCCATAAATACTTCTACATGCACTTCCACTACCTTGTCTTGCAATAGATGGTAAATCTTCATCAACCAAGCCAAAAGCATTAGCCAATGTATAAACTGTTAAAAATATTTAAAATCATTAGAAATTTTTTAAGGCTTAATTATGATTTTTGAAAATGTACAAACCAAGACAAGCATAACCAGCTGCTGATGAAGCTAGACCTGCGGCAGTAGGAAAATTATTCTCAGAACAGACCCTTATATTCCATTTTCCTTCTTGACTATTTTCACCTTTACGTTTTTTGATTAAACTTCTTACTAAAAAAAAAACATTAACCTAGTAACCATTTTTTTCAACGAATAACAAACCATATAAATTATTATAAAAATATGGATTTATTTAATTTATATTATTGAAATACAGTCTTACTTAGATCAAAGCACTTTTTCAGGCGTTCATTTGTTTCGATGGACATAATCCTGTAATTTTATTATCATTTGTTATTGATTTAACATACATATATTTTATTAAATTGTATGTTATAACTATAATTATGAAAATATATATGGTAGTTTGAAGTATTTAAACTTCATATCCTGTTTCAATAAATTTATTTTATTAAGATTGATTTATATACTATAAAATCATCTATCACGTTCAAATATCAATTTAATATTTAGACATAATAAATGCAACAACTATTGTGATAAGCACTTAATTACTTTAATTAAATTAATAATATATATGAATAATATTGACTTTTATATATTAATAATTAATATAAAATTAATTACTAGTGTCATATTTTGTTCCAAATCAATTCAACAGGTACCTATAGTAATTAATAAAAATTAAAAACCTAATGAATGTTTCTCATGATTAACTAAATATAATACACAAATAATGATTAAATTTTAACTATCTATTAATTATAATTAATTGCAATTTTGTAGTTACTTTCTAATAGAAGAAAATTACATAACACAAAACTCATAAATTATTAAACGTTATTAAATTACATCAATTAAATGTTTTTTTAGCTTCACATATTTATATTTTTTAGATATAAACATTAAAGTGCAATGTACAAATATATTATATAGTTTTTTTAATATTTATTATTGAAATATCATGAAATATTATATGATATATATATATATATACATACCTATATGAAGATTAATGCAAACATTTGAATAAAATATATTACTTTAAAGTTTAAATTACATAAGGTAGATAAAAATTTTAAATAATAATCAATCACATCATTCAATATTATATTACGACTTAACCTGAATGCAATTATTAATGAAGTTAATTAATGTTAATATTATGGGAAATGTAAGAAAATATTGTTTCATCTAAGATATTTTATAGTAAAAAATGTTTAGATATTTGATAGACAGTTGAAATAATTGCATTCAGTTTAGTTCTGAAAAGTAAAACTAGTTTATGGATAGGAAATATTTATTATTCTACAGTTCAGGTATGTTAATATTTCAGAAGCAGAAAATAAAGTGATCCAACAAATGAAAATATAGTTATTGGAATAATAATACAAATATCTTTTATAAAAGCAAATAATACTGTTATTATTATGATAATCATATTTCATATTATAATATTAACAATCACATTAGATTTTGAGTGAATAAGGTAATATTATAGTCAAAAGAAATCTATCAATAGACTAAGTATATTTTACTAGTAAATCTAGACCAGAAGACATAATTTTAAAGACCCCTTGTCAGTAAACATAGTGAGTTCAACGCGTCACTGGCCTTAATGTTTAGAAATTAGCACATACATTTTTGAAAAATCATAAAAATTTCAAGTTACTTACTGCCCATTTAACCAAACACTGTCTTCATCTATAAACGGGCCTGCGAGAACAGATGTTTTGGCATGCATCTATAAAAAAAAAGTTACCTATAAAACTATAGCCTATTATATCCCAAATATGGTATAACAAATTCTAGAAAATGGCCCACATCTTTTCTTTCTTGATGTATATTTAATACGAAAAAACAAAACAATTTTTATGAGTTATAAAAAATAGTTAATACTAAAGCTTGAAGGTATTTTCCAACTAGAAAAAAACCTTTTTTTTCAATATATATCCTTTTAATATAGAGTAATGTTTGGGTCCATGGTTAATTATTATTAAAATGGACACTAAACACATTTATTGTTTGTTATAAAAAAAATTTACGAGATCATTTTTCTATGAATTTAAGTTGGAATGACAATTCAAAAGCTCAGTTTATTTTAAAAAATAATGAGCTTTTTGTTATTAAGGATGTATGTGATCCCACATATACAGGTAAAAGTGTTAAGCATAAACTCACTTGATCGCAGTCCAAAGTCAGACTGACCGAATCGTTTAGAGGCAATATCAAATGTTCGTCTCTTTTGCCCCCTGAAATATAAAAATATAATATCCTGGAATGGATGTCTTTTATAGGGAGAAAAGCGCGGGAACTCACAGTATTTAATGGTTGCTATGTTGACGGGTGCCACACACGTCACGACCTTATCCATGACAAATCGAACGAATGAAAAGCGATGACGATGAGACTGTGGCGTTTGTTGAAATCAAGAAAACGTTATGATAGTTGGTTAGTTAATAGTTATGGTGAATGCGCCACGTTGCGGTTCGTTCGGAACGTCAACGTACGCCCATTAGACGAACGCGCGGCGACTGACTAACATTAACGAAGTAACGAGTCATAGAATAAGTAACGGACGAGCATGTAGGTCCGGTTGTACTTATACTACGAACCGCAAATGTGGTGACCGCCAGGAGGCGGTGATGTTTGTATCCGTTGGTGTAGGATAGTGTCATAAGAAATAACCAATAACTGGCAATTACTATGTTAATTGTTTCACTATATAAGTGTTAAGTGAGGTAACGACTAACGAGCGGGAAATGCCATAGTCGGTACTTAGGTAGTCCTCACACCGAATTTGCGTTCAACAGTCCGGTGACTGCGCTTCACGGAAACGGTTGCCGGTCAGTCAGCCTCGGCCGCGGGTTAGATGAAAAACTTGGCGGTCTGCGGACCAATTATGGCCGAAGGCAGGTCGGTCTCGGCGATTGACCTTGGACTGGTCTCTCCGAGGTACACATGGTCTGGGCCCACTATTTATTATCACCGAGTAAATACTCTTTGTTTACGTCACCTTCGCACGTCCGTGTGCGCCGCCCAGATGGCTGATGATAAATTGATAATATCAGCTACAGCTGAAACTTTGAAAGTATTTTTTTGCTACGAAATTTATCATATCATAAATCTATTATTATTATTGTTTTAACGATGAATCACTAAACGTAATAGTGTAATAGTGTAATACGTTTTTGTTTGTTTGTTATATGATATACTTGTCTCCTCTGATTGTATGTAATGTAACATATAAAATATTAAACAATTATATCGATGTACAGTGCGTAATGTTGTACTAAATGCACACACACACACGAACATACAATATTTCACAAAAGCCATATTATATACACACGCACACTCGCGATCGCACGCGTGCGAGCGATTTATTGTTTTCCGCATTTAATTATATGTATTTTTATTGTTGTTGACGTAAATAATATTTAACTCGCGCATACGAGCGGTCGGGTGCGCGCGCGGTCGGTCGACACTCTGCAGCAGTGCAGCGTTAATGGCGCACTCGGCTCAAGTCGGTTCTAACGGTTTCTATAATGTTTTTTAACTTATACTGCGGCAATCGCTGCTCATTGCTCTATAATCAACTTCAATAATATTTTAAGTGTACCGTGCATCGAAGTCCGGGCTGTTCGAATATATCGTTTATTCGACTACCCGACGGACGAACAATAATAATACCGACGATAAATCAACTATTAGAAGTGACGATTTTTTGGATTTTATTATTCGTAACTCTCCCTACCTTTTTTTTTTGTAATTATCATCATTGTTTACATGGGTGCGTTTCACTGTAAATCGTGTCAGAACGGCGAAAATGTATCGAACATATTCAGTCAGGATGTTGGTGAACGGAGACGATTTATATTTGGCAGACGTCGTAGTCGCAGCAGTTCGGTTAGACAGACTGATTCGCTTGTGCTTCAGACATTGAGTATTATCAAGAACTTGGGACTTATTGAGAAGTAAGCAATTCTGGCACAAGCTAGGTTTGTGTTTTCTAAAATATGTGTGATGCATACCTACTTACAATAGGCAATATCTATTTCATCACTGAATATTGTTTCTTATATTTTCTCACAGTAGACTTCCTAATTATTCTATACTTATAAGTGTATAGTAATCATTTAAGGTAGGTCCTTTAAAGTATAAACTTTTGAAAGATAATGAAAAACCATTAATACATCTTAAAAATTAGGTAGGCATCTACATTTTATTACCTATTTGTTTTTTTTCTGAGTACCACTTATTCGTTATCTTAATCTAAACAACAATTTGGCAATTTTTATTGTTTAAACAACAGTAAAATTAATATAGGTAGGTATATTATAATATTTAACAATGTTATGTAGTCTAATCCAGATAAAACGTATACCATGATAATCATCGTACAACATTTTTAATTACCTATTGTAGGTATAGTACTTAACACAATACGTAAAGTAAGTGTATCTTATATTGTGTTTTTAAATTTTATTTTTGTTTGATACAACACTAAGAATATTACATGGGCACCTCGACAAATAATTTATTGAAAACCCATTCTTATTTCTCAACAAAATATAAAAACTAAAATGAAAGACTGATTTCAATATATTATGTAGGTGTACCAATAAGGTTTTATTATTTACATAATCCAGTGTCTTAAACTACATTTTGAAATAGAAACACTGAAAAACTATCTACTTATTGTTATTTATGGCTACCATGTTCCAGCTAAATTTTAAAATATTTCTGTAGTTGCCTGCCTATTTTTATTAAAAATAACCAACTATAATATTAAAAATAACAAATGTATATCAACTACAAATATTCCAATAAAATTGTATACATTCTTCATTTAAAATATTATAAAAGCAATATAAGGTTTTAAAAAAACTCACTTATCAATTATAAATTATAATATGTATAAGATGACTTGTGATAACCACAAGTTTTTTTTCTGTAAGATTTAATAAAAAATAATTAATGTTTTTTTTTTACATAGGTAACCTTTTTAACCTTACCTTTATTTAATAATTTTTTTATGCAATAGTATTCTCTATGAATACCTTATTTTATTACATTGACTTGCTATTCATTCTGTAATCATTACAATTACAGAATATATTTTGTATATTATTTAATAATTTTTTTCATGCAATAGTATTTTCAATGAATACCTTATTTTATTACATTGGTTTGCTATTCATTCTGTAATCATTACAATTACAAAATATATTTTAATTGCATTTAGTACTTATGACATTCCTAAACAATATATATATATATATATATATATTGGTCCATAACAATAATTACAGTTAAATGTACATTTTTGTTGTTTGTTGTGTTTTGATTCTCATTTTATTCACTAAGGCTTTGTGGGATTGGATTAATTATTTTATAATTATTCTAGGTAATAATTTTTTTTTTAAATATGAAAATTTAGGTACCTAGCAAAATTGATTAATAATTATCACCGTTTTTTATTTATCTAATTTATTACTATTAATACATGTTTTAATTGTTTTAAGTTAATTTACGATAAAAATGTTAGTAGACTTAAATAATTATTCGATCTAAGATACACTGAGTATTTTATTCAATATTTCATTAATATTTCAGTTATGGTTGACATTTTACTGTAGGAATGTAGGATAATAATTTTTTTACTAACAATAAAACAATTAGTTTCTTGTTTTTTAAAATCACACTTAATAGAATTTAATGAGATTAAAAATAAATCTGTTTTTAAATATATCCTAAATAATTTACACATTAAAATTATTGTTCTATAATATTTTACTTAACATTTTTCTGTCAACATTAAACATGTGCTTTATTTTGTTACTCGAACAAATGGTTTTCATAAGTTCAAACATTAATTATACCTATATCTAAAAAGTATTTTAAATTCTGTATATGTCTTGTTCGATGTATAATTTGAATACTTTGAAGAAATTAAAAATTATATATGTTCAATCAATTAAAACTGATTCCTTCACATACTTAATAAGTAGGGTTAGGATGTTTATGAGCTTAAAAACACTAAAAGATGCATGCAAATATGCACAATAAATATCAAAATATGACCTTATAAATAATCCAATTTCTAATCCGAACTGTATTTTAAAATAATTTACAACTTTTTTTTATAACTTTAAACTTAAATACAAATATTTAAAAATATGATACTTTGAAATTAAAAACTTTGGTACTTACAGTAAATTAATATTTAATTAAGAAAGTAATAAAGATAAGTTAATTATATACTACGGGTTTCATATTTTTTAATTTTCGTTAAATGTGAAACTGACTATTTCTACTTATGGGTTTTTATTGAGGTTTATATTGTATTTAAGTTATTTTTTGGCGAAATAGGCATTTATTTACAATTTTTTTCAAAATATGCATTTATTCATAAAAATCCCTAAATATGCAAAAATATGCAAAATAAAATTGAATGTATCTGATTCTATGTTGCACAAAACAAATTTATAACTTGGTCTGCAAAGTGCATGAATAAAAGAAAAAATATGCAAAAGTCATAAACATCCTAACCCTATTAATAAGCAACTGTTGTAGTTGTCAACACTGACACTATTAGTATTACTATATATTATAATAGTATATAAATATATATAAATAAATAATAATATACATGCAATAATACTGTCACTAATATGTACTGATTTCCTATGATAAAATAGTTCTAAACATTCTTAAAATATGCTAAACTCTTTACCTCATAGCACTGATATCTACCAAAGTATCACACACCTTCTTCTTTCATGAATTATTTAATATCATTAATTAACCTCAGCTAGGGTTAGCACTCCTCCTGGTTTCATGCGGATACTCTGGTTTAATGTTTTATTTATAAAACTACATTATTCCTTGCATTTCATTATTTACTTTTTCATCTCATAAGGTGTATAAATTGTGTATAGCCATAGTTTCTAGTCTATAGCCTACATACATGTTTTGTTGATAATTTTTTTGTTGCTTATTGGGCCTGTCATCTTATAAAGGCGGTGAACTAATGGCAAATTGACATTATCCTACATTTAACCAAATTAAAATACATTATAGTTCATTTAATAATCTTTATTTTAGAAAATTCAAAAGCTTAATTATTAAAATTCCATTTGTCTGTGCAACTAGTAAAGATAATCAAATATAAATATCCTCATAATTTTTAGAAAAAAATAGCATGATACTGTAAAAGAGGGTGTTCTGCAGGAATATTTTTCTTTTCTAATTTTTCATACCAACCTAATTATTTCTATATATTAAAATTATATATATATTTTTTGTTACATTTATAATTAAGAATGTTTAATAGAGCAGAAAATAGTTCAAACTTAAATTAATCGGTTCTTGTTTTTATCAAATTAATCTGAAAAAAAAATGATCAAAATTATATCATATACATGTCTATCAGAATAATTTAACCATATTTTATTTTATAGTGGTACTGAAGCTCCAGAAGCATTGCGAAAGTTACATTGGGTTGCAGATGATGGTGATGGTTGGATTCAAGTGGTATTATCTATGATTCATGTCATTCCTCTTGATGATCCACTAAGCCCAGCTCTTATAACTGTTATTCTCGATGATTGCCCTTTACCCGACAAAGTAAATATAATTATTACATTTTTTTAATTCTATTTAAAAATTATTAATTTTATTGAAGATTACATAATTATTGTAAAATTAAAAATTTTAGGACACTGTGATGAAATTATCTCAAATGTTAGATTTGTCAAATAAAACTCCTAAACGTAAAACAGTTGACCAACATCGTAACATTTGTGTAATATTAGGTATACTTGCTGACAAGTTACCCGGACCTTTAAGCATTGCTTTATTAACTAAAGATACATTGACTTATCTTTTCAATAACATGGTGAGTAGCACGGACTAAGATAGTATGGACTGGAAACGAACGCCTAATCATGGGTCCGCTTATGGTTATGAGTAGGCTTGTGCGGGGTAAAATGGGGCAAGTACGATTCGCGCTCTATCTATGTTTATATATAAGAACTATAAATTTCTACTTTTTTGAATTTTCCCTCCAATGTATTATTGTAATTATTATTTATTTAAGTGTTTACTAGCTGTTTATTATTCATCACATTTGACTTGGTTTAACTGTTTTAGTCACGTACATAGTACTATCTAAGTACGTGGTTTTATAACTTATTACCTAGTTACATCAAATTTAATTTTTCTGTTGCTACTTTGAAAATTGCAAAATGGCACCAAGACGTAAAGTAGGTACGTAAATGTTCAATTAATGAATGTGAAAGTCGTGAAGATCAGACAAATGTTACTCTGTTCAAAGTATACGAAAGTAAGGTTAGGTTAGTAACAAAGTAACAAAGTAGCTTGGAAATCAGCAGTACATTATACAGTAAACAATCAATTGAAACCATTGGACTACATTTGTTCTAAACACTTTGCACCTGATGACGTTATTACTAACTATTCACAAACACCATCTGATGTAATTATGCCGGAGGTAAATTATAATATATAAGCATGAAACTAGTGAGGAATCATTTCAAAAATTTTGCAATGATTTTGATGTTTTTCAACAGACAGTTGATGTTTTTTTTAACAAAAAATTGAAACTTATCAACACTTTTCCATGTAGTATGCATAAAATTGAAGTATTGACTTTTATAATATCATATTATGTAAAGATGATGATGTGTCAATATACAAAAGTTTTAAACAATGTTCAAAAAAAAAAAAATAAATAATGCAAAGAAAAAGAAGAATTCAAAACTTGTTAATACATAGATTAAAATATTAATCAAATTAGAGAATACAATCAGAAACAGAATTTTGAAATGGAGACTTAGGTAGTGAAAAAAAATGCTTACTGTTTCGTCTGTATTTTTATAATTAAAATTTAAAGTAGGTAGTGTAATATTTTTTGGTTAATAAATAAATCGCGTATTTTTGTTATGAATATGTACAACTACCCTACGTTTTAAAAATCCAGAATCTATTTTCCCTCAAAACCATTTTACGACATCAAAAATGTATTACATAAATTATAAATATTAAATAAAAATAAATAATAATTGTAATAACTAATAACTAATAGTTCCATTCTAGTCCGTGATAGCGCTACATTCACACTTGCCCCATTTCCCCCCACACAAGCCTACTCCATTCCATAAGTGACCCTGCTCCCCTACACTCGCCCACCAGTTCGTTTCCAGTCCATACTATCTTAGTCCGTGGTGAGTAGTATACTCAAAACACTGATATCACATATAATTCATATACAGGGTGATTCTTTTAAGTGGGTACAATAATTATCTCGAAAAGTATTTACTTTTTTCAAAATATTTTTTTACATGGTTTCAAGATGTTAAAAAACCAAAGTTTTTATTAAAAAATTATATTTTTAAATATTTTTTATCCTTATCATTTTTTAAGTTTTTACTTTTTTGAATGAAACATAGAGTTTTAATTTCATATTCCAAAGCAGAATATTTTTCTAAGTATTTTGATTCATAAAAATCTAATTTAGGGCTAGTAGTTTTTGAGTTATCAGTATTTAAAGTTTAGATTGGCAGAGTGGAGTGGTACCCCGCAAAATGTTTGTCCACTACTCCGCTTGTAAAAACTTTAAATACATATAACTCATAAACTACTTGTCCTAAATTTGATTTTTATGAATCAAAATACTTAGAAAAATATTCTGCTTTGGAATATGAAATTAAACTCTACGTTGTTATTCAAAAAAGTAAAAACTTAAAAATTATAGGGATAAAAAATATATTTTTTAATAAAAACGTTGGTTTTTCAACAACTTGAAACCATGTAAAAAATATTTTAAAAAAAGTAAATACTTTTCGAGATAATTAGTGTACCCACTTAAAAGAATCACCTTGTATATGTAAAAAGAATTTTTAAATATCCAATAATATATTTCCAGGATTTGCAAGTACATCCTTCAATTATACTATTTTCATTAATTGCACTTGAAAAATTTGCACAAATAAGTAAGTGTTTCTGCTTAATTTATTGTAACCATAATTTATAAATGTTTCATTTGAATTTGTAGGAGAAAACAGATTTACAATTGAAACTTTTATGAAGACTGGACCTTTGGCAATGTTGTCAATATTTGAAAGGTTGACAGGTTCTGATCAGCCGTTTTATGCTCAAGTTGGGTTTTGTGCTGAATGGCTACTAGATAACATATGTAATACAGTAATTTAATGTTTATATTAATTTTAATAAAATAATATTTTATAATCGTTTTTAATTAGTTGTGGATGATCAAAGGACGTTATCATATTTAAATATTTCAATGGAAGGTGTAAATGCCATATTAAATCAAGAAGATGCTAGCGAGTATTTAAAACTGGGTCCTTCTGGTTTAGAAGTATAAATAATTTTCCAAATAACCATGTATATTGTATATCTTACATAACCTATTGCATTTTTTTTAAATAGGCTAGATGTGATGCATGTAGTTTTGAAAGTGTTCGCTGTACTTTCCAAATTGACAAAGGCACTTGGTACTACGAAGTAACAATATTAACATCTGGTGTCATGCAAATTGGATGGTCAACTAAAAATTCAAAATTTGTTAATCATGTAAATGTTTACTCATTTTCATTGTATGTGTTTTTGAATTAATATAAATAAATAATTTTAGGAAGGATATGGCATAGGTGATGATGAATATTCAGTAGCCTACGATGGCTGCAGACAACTAGTATGGCATGGTGCACGATGTACCAGTTGTGTGTCTGGAAGGCCATGGCGTGAAGGAGATACAGTTGGTTGTTTATTACAAGTGGAAAAACCATCTCCAACTGCAACATTCTACTTAAATGGTCAAATTGTTGCATTTAATGACAAAATATTTCAATATGCTAAGTATGAAGACATTCTATTTTATTGATATTACCATTTGTATTTAAAAATTGATGCTAATTATGTTTGAATTCTACAAATATAGGACAGAGTTTTTTGCTGCAGCTAGTTTTATGACATTCCAACAAAGTCGTTTTAACTTTGGTAGCAAACCATTCAAATATCCACCAAAAGGTGTTAAGTTCAGTATCATGAATGACCATGGAAAATTGGACGAAAAAGAAAAAACAATCTTACCTAAGTAAGTATTAAAAAAAAAAAAAAGTGCGTGAAATAAATATGATTTTTATTTTTAGACAAATGAGACTGGGTTTATTAGGTTTATTAGGCAAGCAGACAGCTGATGAAGATTCATGTACAATTTGTTTTGATCATAAAGCTGATGTTATGTTATACCCTTGTAAACATGAGTAAGTAATTTGCAATTAAACATTAGTACATTACCATCAAGTTTAATTTTATTGAATGGAACTCATTTTAGTTATTAATTAGGTAGATTTCATTTTTTTTAAATGTGGATATATCTTCCAAAAATGTCTAGTTCTATTCAACTTCAAATGCTTTAATATATAATTATTTTTATTCACGTTATCAATATTTATTGTGCATACTAGGATCCTCCAGTACAGTCAGAGATTAAGTATAATAACTCGCTTTAAAAATTAAAATACAAAATTAAGACACAGTCAATTGAATAACAATATCAATGCTGTAGTATATATTTTATTTGATATTCAGGTTAAATTTAAAACTAAACAATGAAGCATAATGTAATATTTATTATTTAACCACATTCTTTTTGTTTCAAACAATACCAGTTAATTGTACAATGCATAATATAGAAAAGTAAATATATTTGGAATTACACCATGTCAGCCTTTATCCTTACACAGGTCAGACTGCTAGTTTAAGAAGACTTTGCTTGCATTTGTTGTCTCCACCTCACAAGTGTTAAATATAACTAATTTACACTCAGAAGATCATATATTTAGTTTCAATAGCTTTAAAAATAAGAGAATCAACCTCTTGTAAAATCTGATGAGAAGTACATAATGTGTATGTGTATTTAATATTGCATAAATTAAAAATGCTCTTAACTAGTATGAAAACTGAATAACTCTAGTTAACTTCCACACACATCATATTTTAACCTGATACATGATAGATCAATTGGCTTTAATTTTTAAACTAAGCTTAGCTAAACGTGTTCTGCTATCTGTAAATTCGCTATTATTCACTTGTAAACATTCAATAAATGCCTGTGTTACACCTGTTTAATGCATTTATTTTATTTACAGGTATTGTATTTTCTTTAGGCGGTTTCTGATAGGTTAAAATTTCTTTGATAATTTTTGGTTTTTTTTAGTTTGTGTAGGAATGTAGGGCATCTATTTATTTATTTATTTGTTAACGGGCTGGGCCCTATACAACAGTTTAACATAATACAATAATATATAATTTAAATAATTAATACAATGACACATTTAAATTTATATAAGATAATAACTACAGAATAATAAGTATAATAATGATAGTAAAACAAATAAAAAGAAAAAAATATATAATAATAAAATGTATCAGTTTTGATGAACGGTGCTCTCATTGGCCAGCCCCATCATGCGGTCTATCATTTCTGCCTTAGTTGGTAGTGTGCCCAGGAACAACGAAAGGAGCATGGTTTCTAGTAGTACGGGATGGAACTTTGAAATTGACTAACAAGAGAAGTGAGGGAGCATCTATACGACCATCAACCAGTTTATTTAGAAACTCGTTAACTCGCCTGTCAGCCAGTGAAATGAGGCTGAGTTCCTGCATAACTAAGAAATAGTCGTGGGGAGGATGATTTATTTTTAAGACAAAAGCTGCGCAAGATAAGAACCGTCTCTGAACATGTTCTAGTTGACAGGAGTCAGATACCGTATAAGGGTCCCATAGGACCGAAGAATACTCTAATAGTGAACGGACCAATGAACAGTATAAAGTTTTTAATGAAGAAGATAGATTGAACTCCTTTGATATGCGCATCACAAACCCAAGCATTTTTAAGGCTTTGCAGCATATCATTTCAGTGTGGGAGTGAAAATTGAGATCGAAATTAAAGATAATATCTAAGTCTTTCTTACTACATACCGATGTCACACTTGAACTATTGATGGAGTAAGTATAGTTAATAGGAAAGCGGTGTCTTAAAAATGACATGGAATGACATTTACTTACATTAAACTGAAGACCAATATTATTAAACCACGAGACCAGGTTGTTGAGATCATTTTGGAGCGTAGAGCAGTCAGATAAGTTTTCAATTTTCCTAAAGAGCTTCAAGTTGTCGGCAAACATGAGTAGTTCACAATTTTTGACAATTTCCTTGATGCCATTTACATACAAAGAAAACAATATTGGAGATAAATGTCCTCCTTGAGAAACTCCAGAAGAGACCTTTGAGATGGATGATTTGCATCCGAACACTATATACGAACTATATTGTTAAATTTACATTCATATTCTGTATCATTAGAACAATATTACTATAATTAACTATTAATTCATTAATTTTCACAAATAAGTTTTGTTTTTCTATTGTTTTTTCAGAGGTTATTGTGAAAACTGTGCACAGCAACTGACACTCTGTCCAGTTTGTCGTCAATTAATCGACAGGTTTCAGGAAAGCATTCCCACAACAGCCAGCAATAGTCCTAGTCAGTTAGTCGTGATGTGATCTCTTCCATATTTTTACAAATTATTATATACAGTTATGTACATTTAAATAAGGTGGCACACCCCCTGTGTTCTCATTTGACTAATACAGGGAGGTATGTGAAGTCACAATGGGTAACTCTGTACATAAAATATTCTTTTATATTGTAAGTCTTTATAAACTTTGTGTATATTGAACAGAAAATTAAATTCTTTTAAACATTGAAATAATTTTCTTTATTGTTTTATTTCCGATTTTTTATTTAAGTTGTTTATTTCATGGTTTATCATCTGGTAAACCAGATACTTGTTATATTTCAAGTAATATGTAACTAAATTAAAGGAAAAAACTATTTAGTGGGAACATAGAATATTAGATTATAATAAAAACATTGAATATTATATTGAAAAAATAAAATGTTATTCATCTGAATATAAATATATATAAATCAAATAATATTATAATAATAATAACAATAATAATGATAATAATAAATATTTCTTATAAATAATAATCATTTTAAGTTTAATTTTAATATTATGCATTTATGTTGGCACAGCCATTTTTGGATAAAATTTATTGTGAATAACTGTTTGTGTAAAATTAAATGTACATAAAAGTGATCGCAAATGTAATTTAATATAAACTAATTGGCACTAATACCAAAGCCCCGGTTGCTATCAGCAAAATAACGAACATCCCGGTCTTCATCTCTTCTTAACCTTGTCAAGGTTTCAGTAAGTACATTATGTTGTGGATTTTGTAAATCCATAAACACGGCTAAAATAAATAAATAGTATAAAATTAGTTTGTTCAATACATTGCAGTTTGTTTAACTTACAGTTGTTAGCAACTTGTGTATAGAGAGTTTTGGCTACCATTAATCGAACATTTGGTACACGGTCAGAACCCAAGTTTAGCAAACAAGGCATTAATTCATTATTGAAATCTATAGTGGACAGACACCGGTCACCATAGTTTAATATGTATGAGCATATTTGGGCAAACATTTGTCGTCTACTCCACAGTTCTGCTCGTCCAAAACGTGTAACTAGTTCATTTAACATCAATCGTTTTAGATTTAGATTTTTATTAAGTACAACCAATAATTCAGGAACCTAATACACAAAAACACAGTTAATTCGTTCTTTAAAATAGTTTTAAGAAATAAAAATTAATTATAATTACCAGTGACAAAGCAGACTGACGCACAGATGATATTCTGTCCATGAGTAAGGACAAGCACACCTCATGTATATGATGGTACATATCAAGGGGTGTAAATAAGTGTAAAGACTCTGCTAATTGTTCGCAGAAATTTTGTCGAAAACGCCAGTTCCATTCGTAATCGGTTTTCAAAAATCGACACATCATAGGCGCCAAATCACTACGTACAGTCACTGATAACATCTAATATAATAAAATATGATAAATTAATCATTCATCATTTTATAAGTATCTATTCATATTATGGAGAAAAGATTGTGGTAAATGATTATTACTACCCAATGTTAAAATCAATTTTTTCTTCATAAAAACAAATAAAATAATGAGGTGGTAAAAATATTGTTTTAAATTAAATCAGATATTATTTAGGTTGAAGTACATCACTCTGGTATCAGATGAAACACGGACCATTAGGTTTTTCATCACATTAAAAAGATATTATGAATCAATTTTGTGCGCCTTCATAAAAACAAATATAAGCAATATGGTGGTAAAAATATTAAAATATAAATCAGATATAAATTAGGTTGAAGTGCATCACTTAGGTATCAGCTGAAACACGGACCATGAGTTTTTCATCATAATAAAAATTAAATATAAGAAATAGAACATCAATATAACAAGATTTCCCAGCTTTTTAAAAATTTAACTCAGAAATTGTTTGGAAAGTATTCATCACTGTGGGTATCAGATGAAACACAGACCATACACTTTTCATCATATTTAAAAAATTATATTATGAATCAATTTTGTGTGCTTCATAAAAACAAATAAAAGCAATATGGTGGTAAAAATATTTAAATATAATAAATCAGATATAAATTAGGTTGAAGTGCATCACTTAGGTATCAGCTGAAACACGGACCATGAGTTTTTCATCATAATAAAAATTAAATATAAGAAATAGAACATCAATATAACAAGATTTCCCAGCTTTTAAAAAATTAAACTCAGAAATTGTTTGGAAAGTATTCATCACTGTGGTATCAGATGAAACACGGACCATACATTTTTCATCATATTTAAAAGATATTATGTTATGAATCAATAATTTTGAGCGCTTCATAAAAACAAATAAAGCAATATGGTGGTAAAAATATTAAAATGCTCAGTAGGGTCTCGATAATCCAAACGAGATTGGGGAAAGGGGTGGTTCAGATTACCTGTGGCTTAAAAAAAGCATCAATTTTATTGTAAGTTAGAATATGAAATTTTATTCTTATTTGTATTAATTGTGTAAAAACTCGTAATTTCAAAAGACAATGAATATATAAAAATATTGATATTTTTTTTTCGTACATTGGTTCCCATTATGGATTGGTATTCTTTGTCCCACATAATTGAAAAATTATATTACCAGAAAATATTATTTATAAATAAATATTATGGCAATAAGATAGTACTCAAGCCCGTTCAGATTATCGCATCTTTTGGATTAGCCTGTGTTCGGATTATCGAGACCCTACTGTAAATTAAATCAGATATAAATTAGGTTGAAGTGCATCACTCAGGTATCAGCTGAAACACGGACCATAAGTTTTTCATCATAATATAAATTATATATAAGAATTATGACTGAGTAAAATAACATGAGTACATGACCTTTAAGCATTTTATGTATTAAACATACATAATTTAATGTTTGGAATTATAAACACATGTTTATTTTATTTAAACTTAATTTGGAATTAAGATTTGGGTTTATTTTTATTCTTGTATTACTACTTTATTTGTTTAAGGCTGTTTGATGAATCATATTTATTAAAAATTAAATTAATAAAAGCATATTTCAGAACATATTTTGAGTGTTTTATTTATAAGTGCCCAGCTAATTACAAGCAATTTACTACTTGAAAAATTTTTTGTTAATGACATATGACTTAAATTCTACTTAATATGAAATTAAAATTGTAAGTAGATAAAGTGCACTAAGATCAATAACTTAAAAATGATATAAATATCCAAAACATTGTTAACAAATATTATTAATTTGGTGATGGATATCAAATAGTGTAGATAACTTATCATTCCCGCCTACCTACACCATTATTTTACCTTCAGAAAAGCAGCGAAATTGTCTATAGCACCAGACCGTACTTCGTCCAAATCCAATACAAGAGACTCAAATATTGGTAAGAGATCTCTGGACGTAGCTTCTTCACCAATGTAAATAGCCAATTTATGAATATAAGATGCAGCCTTTCTTCTAACTTTCCACTAAAAATGAAAATTAATATTAGGATTCGAAATTCCTTTAAAATCTTTTAAGCAACATACAGATCTGTGCGAAGCCAAAACATAGTAAGTATGTCGGAGCAATGGCCAATGAGTAGGGCCTATAGTAACAAGCACTGCAGGCAACATACAAGCACATTGAGATGCAAGATCACTGTCATCAAATGCACCAGCCATGTCAGCATAATGATCAAGCAGTACTGCAGGTACGACTAGATCACGGCTATCGAGTTCAGTAGCTGAAGGTTTAGAATCATCTCCATCACCATCCACTAAAATTGGTTTAACTTCAAACTCAGATTTTTTCATTTCAGTGCAATTTAAATTAGCTAAAAAATATAGTATTTTTAATAAACACAATTTTAACAGTTAATAAATGCTATGCAACTTACAATTGTTATTCATTGGCACATACCATAACTTATTTGGTATCATGGTCTGAAGTCTTTCAACTTCAGATTCTCTATCATCACAATCATTCTGTAAATAAAAAACAAGTTAAGCAAGAGTACAGAATAAACAGAAAAGATTAGTATTTACTTCAAAACTAAAAGATGATTTTGTATCACAGATGGGCTCTCTCCAATATGCAAAAGTGCTATATAATTCTTCAGATTCAGTCTTAACATTATAATCAGCAACCCAAAACCTAGATGATAAAATAATGAATAATAAATATTCATAAAAATAAAATCATCGCCTATACCAGTGATTTTAATTTACTTTTTGTGAATAAAAAGTAAGTAATAGTGAATATCAATTTTGATTAAACATAATAAATTAAAATATATTTTCTTCAATACAACTTTAATAGTTTAATATATCGATATGGTTTCAATTCACCTTTCATTGATGAAAAGTAATTGTGAATAATAACGAATTATTTAATATAAGCCTGTAAGAAAACTTGCATTACCTAAACATTAAGGTACCAAGACAAGCAAAAAGGCTAAAATGCATGATCAAGTAATTAAACATGATAAGTTAAAATATATTTTCTTCAATACAACTTTTATAGTTTAATATATCGATATGGTTTCAATTCACCTTTCATTGATGAAAAGTAATTGTGAATAATAACGATCCAATAGTTAGTATAAGCCTATTAGAAAACTTGCATTACCCAAATATTGAGGTACCAAGACAAGCAAATAGGCTAGAATTCATAGTCAAGTACTAACATATGTTAGGCAAATTTTTTTCAAATATAATATAATTACTTTGACAAAGTTATATTTTACTTTCCATTGCTAAATTGTAATTGGGAATTAATATGTTATAAAAATTAGAAAACTTAATTTTCCAAACTAAAAAATAAATAGTATAGCACATGCATGAAAAAAAAAAGATGTTAAACCATATTAAATATTTAAGACTACTGTAAATATCAAAAAGCAATTAATAATAACATGCAATCTAAAATCTATAAATCTTAATATATTACTTATTATCATTTTTCATTGTTGTTTCATTTGACCAGGGTTTTTCTCGATCCATTAACAATTCGGTAGCTTTAAAATATTCTTGACTTGTTTGACACTTCATACTGCAAATGTGATGAAAATTAGAAATATTTAATTTAATTAAATAGAGGTATATTTAGAGTTTAGGCTTAAAGAAGAAACAGGCAGTGAAAAGAATTTTGCACAAGTATGAAGTTTTATAAATTTTGTCCACAATAAGAATCATACTCAGCACCAAACAGTCTTCATCAAGCCGTAGTTAATCAACACTCACTTCATCAATTATCTGCATATCTGCATTGTAATATTGTGCCACCCATGAGCACAAGTTAGACGCTGAATATGTTTCTTATTGTGAACAGAGTATTAATTGATTTGAATGGTTTATAAAAATTCTGGAAGAATAAATGTGAATTTTAATACTTTTGTGATTTGTGAGAACATTCAAACAAAAGTCAAAATCATATTTTGATTTTATATTATAAAAAAAATTTTTAGTGAAGAAATAAAATAATAGTTAAAATTTATAACATAAAATAAATCATGCTAGATAAATGTTTAAATCTGTACTCCATTCAGAATAAGAACAGACCCCCTGTTTACATTCAAGTTTTAGACATAGCCAAGTTTCCTGTGGGCAATTCATTAGCAAGTTGGTAATTATCTTTTACAATCAACCGGCAGCTGTGATGACAGCAACAAATTGTTGTTACAGATAGCGTGAGCATATTGGGTCTTAGTAAGAATAGATAGCACATGAACATCAACAAGTTTTGTCATCTTCTAGTTGTTATTATTCTGAGTAGACTATAACTGTTAGTTAAATTAATATAACATATCAAAATGTGAACTGTTGGCGTGCTTCAAACGTTTATTTTATACAATGTAACATAAAATCATGTTTTATCAAATATGTGTATTTATCCTCAACCTAGACCAAGAAATCAATAGACAACAATGGTCAGAATAATGATATGTTTGAGAACCCTGAATTTAACAGACGCACATACAAATAAATAAGGGGTTAAGGTGTGATAATTTATTAGAGAAAAACTGTATATTTGAAAATAAAAATTTGGCCTAATTTACTGAGGTAAGAACACTAAGAACTTTCAAATACAGCCATACAACAAATTATTCAACTGTAAGTGTGAAGATATGACATAACACAAATTATTAAGTTAAAAAAAAATTAATGCCTGAATATTTTGCAACAATTTTTTATAATAGTTTTTAAAAGCCAATACCATTAAATAACTTTATTTATTTAAAATTCAACAGGGCTAACCCCTATTTAACAAAATTTACCACATAAAATAAATTTCTAAAAGTTTCAAATTATAAAAAATACATCCTTGAATTCGAAGAAATATGATTTTAAGTAATATTTTATAATACTATTATTCATATGCTTCATCGTTTATATAGGAATAATAAAAACTAAGAAAGTCCTAAGTTGTTGTATTAAAAGCTTCTATGATTGCAGTTTTGAGTACATTCTGATAGATGTCAATAAATTTATACCAGTGATTTATCTAAGTTGGCTAAGTACGGTATTCTTTCTCTAATGTCCAAAGGATTTATATTGCACAAGCTATCACGGGAGTGAGCAATTATTTCACAACTAGCAAACGTCAGGTCAGTAATAGGTTGTCATTTCTCAATCTAAGTAGGGTAATACACACAATATAGTTTAAACTTTTTTATGAAAATGGGTATAATAAAAGGAATTTAAGTTACTAAATGACCTGGTTGTGCATAGTTAATTATGAATAGATTTTAATGTTTGAATATAATAGATAAAATGTTAGTAGTTAAGAATATAATAACAAAAATTAATTATTTCTATATTTCTATAAATTGTGTTGTAATGTATTCAAAACTAAAATTAGCATTCAACCACTCCATGCAAACTCAATACATACCTGAAACATATTCCATATATGAAGTGGTTATAACCAATGAGTAGTTGAATCAGATGAATTTGGATAATTAACCATCACTATGTTTCAGATGAAACATGGACCATGGATAACACCATTCATCATATTCAAATTTTAATTTACTAATAGTATTGTTTTAATGTACTGAAACCCAGATGGGGACTTTTCTAAAGCCAGGAATAGATCTATGCATATGTGTGTATAAATTATTTAAATATAAAACTGTACTTACGTTATATAATGTAAATCATCAGTGAAATTGCTGACCATCATCAGAATTAAAGTGCGTGTAGTAACTAAAGATGTAACAGCAGGACTTGCATACGTAGTAATCAATGGACCTAAATTTTCTAAAGCTGTTAGTCGCACAAATTTGCAACTGTCACTAAGTAATCGTCCAGCTGCATCAGTTATAGGTCCACGCCTTAGGGCATCATCACAACATACAGATAATGGAGTAATAATGTCAGCACATGTTTTCCGAATAGTGCCCACACGATCATTACACATCTCAACATAACGAGGCAACTATAAAAACAAAACAAATTAAGATTATAAAGTACACATTAAGACTTTTTTAACGATAAAAAATAAATAGCTTACCAATACTTTGGTTTTATAGTCCATATTCAAGGCATGGCCAAGTTCAGGAAAACTCAATAAAGCAGCGAGTCTGACATATATACAATCACTATGGCTTTTGTGGATTAAGAATGGCAACACAGTTTTGCACAGCACATTGTCATTTATTCTAAGGACAATTTTTCCTACTAACTGATAAAAAAAAAAAAAAAATAATAATAATCATAATAATAAAAATAGTCATTTTAAATTTAAAATAATTTGTAATGAAAAAAATAAATATTTTATATAAATGTGAACAAAGTTAAAATAATTCTGAACAAAAAAGATATAGATTGTAGAAATTGCAGCGCTCATACAAAGCTGGCTGTGATACGGTGTTAATTGAATTTAAAATGAAAACCAGAACGTGTCACAACCACTTTGACGAGAACCACAATTCCTCAGTTATCAATGAAATGAATGCAGGCTCCATGAAGAAATCTCAGCTCGTAACGCTCATCAAAGCTGGCTGTGATATGACTCAATATATCAACATTTCACAGTTACTTTGTGAGCATCTCAAGTCGAAGAGTAGTTGATTTGATTGAAGACTACGACTAGCCGCCAAAATTGTCAAAAACGGCTGTGATATGATTATAAATATCAACACGTCACATCCGATTTGACCATTTGGACGCCTTCGAATTAGTGTTTACTCTGATAACAATTAAACTGAGTATAAGACAAACATTGAAAATAACAAATGAATACAATTTTGTAATGTTATCTATTATTAACATTTTATATCACAAAAATTAAAGATCTATTAATCACTATTGTATAATCATACTTATTTTAATATTTTGTTATTGTTGTTAGGCTTTTCTACAGAATTTAGAAGTTCATATCAACAATGCATACTATTTTAATAAAAATAAAAAATATAAACTAAAAATATTTAAAAATTATTTTAAACAATGTTAATCAATTAAAATTATGGTCGATCAGTTGATTGTACCACACACATCGGCTCATCAAAGTGGCTGTGATATGAACAGTAAAAAAAACACTTCACATCCATTTTGACGGCCAATGTTGGGCATTAGGTAGATTTGTAAACAGTTGACCAATATCGATCCGGTGCTCATCAAAGCTGGCTGTGATAGTCAAAGAAAATGAACACTCTACGACAGCCCGCTTTGACGGCAACAGATCGACTCCAAAGCAAACAAATTTGCTGTCGTTTAAGATCGATGCAACATGAAAGACAAGATAGTGAGACAATCATAAATATATCACATCTCACTACCCATGTCTTTCAACAGGCAACGATCACATTATCAAAATGGAATTTTTCTTAAAATTAAAATATTTTGTCTGTACATATGTAAAAAAAGAAAGAATCATCACAATTATTTACCGTAACAATGTTATTTTGTACATGGAGATCATCTGTAGAATTGGCCGCTAATATAAGTGCTGGACACACAATGTCTTCAACGGTCTTGTTATTGATCACACCTTTACTTATAATATAAGTGAGAACCATCTGAGCTCGCATTATCACCTATTGCAAGAAAAACATTATTCATTATTCATTTTATAAGGTTATGTTAATTCACCTGTTCTGCTGGGTCGGTTAATGCTTTGATAATAGCTGGGAGCAAGAAAGAATGTATGTAAGATCTGAGGTTCTCATGTTGGTGAAAAACTGTGCATAAATAACCAACAGTACTGACAGTGTCAAATCGCATCAGCTTGTCTGTAAAATTATATTTTTAAAATTTTAAATCAAAATAGCATAGATATTTATTAGATATTACTTAACATAACAAAATAAAATACCTTCATCTTTCGTCATTTTTTCTATCACTGTGAGTATGTCCGGAATCATTTCTAAATGATCCTTTATCACAAATTTTATACAACATGATATATATTTTGGAGTGGTATTCCTGTAAACAAACAATTATGATGGTTCAATATAATATTTAAAAAAAAGTAAACTCGTGAAATCATAAGTTATATTATACCAATAAGTCATACAGAAAATTAGTCACTGCAATTTTTTGATTATAAATTCAAATATTCAATGCGTCAAATGCTGCCTAGTTAGGTAGGTAATGTTTTATAAAGGAAACATTTAAGTACTTAATTCTAAAAATTCATTTTTAAAATTAAAACTTTAAAAAAGTTTTTGAATACACATTTACAAAAAAATATTCAAGTGTAACATATAGGTATTCAGTTTATTGAGGCTCATAATATTTTTATTTAAAATTCTAAAATTTTACATTGAAAATACACTTAAAAATATTAAATCATCAATACACTTTCTTAAATAAACATAGGTATTATTCTCAATACTTAACATTTGAATGAGCAATGTTCACAAATTGAAAACCACTAAAAATATTGTTGAGTTGAGCATAGTATAAATACCTCGATAAATACCTACCTAATATTTAGTTATTTAAATAGATATATGGGCCAAATCCCACAATATATGCACATAACAATAACAAATAAATATATTATTTGCGTAAAAATTGTTTTAATAATATGCATAGTTTTAAGTGATCAATAAAATTGCCGTCAAGAGGAGTAAAACTTATAATGATATGATCATAAACCAACATTTTGAAGCGTAAAAATCAAATCTATAATCCGCAGCACTTGCATTAAATGTTTTATTCATTTCTATTTTGAAATTTTGTTTAAATTTCTAATATAAAACATTGTGTGTATGATGTAAGTAGTAAACACTGAATTCAAAAATAGTAATAATTAAGTTCATAATATTGTGTTTCTTCTATTTTGTTTCATTCTAAAAACTGTTAACAACTTAACTAGGGTCAAATGGGGTAATTGTAAATAAATTTTGTTACTTTTTAATATTTTTTTTATTTTCTAAATTATAATTAACAATACATTTTCTTTCTCATCAAAACCATTCATAAACATATCCTAGGCTTATAAAATTTCCTACACAAGACCAGAATATTAAATCACTTAAGAAAAAAATAAATAATTTACATATGCCCCATTTATTTGACATATTTTTCACATTAATATCATATTTCTTATTATTATTATTAACAAATGCCCCGATTTACAATTACCCCATTTGACCCTAATAGTTTTAAATTGCGAATATGACTATTTTAAATTTTGATCTACTTCCAGACAAATTTGAATAATTAAAAAACAACAAAGGACATTTTATTATCAATAAAAGGAGTATTACAAAACTCATGCTAAAATTCCGAACAATCGGGACGGAAATCCATCTCGATTCCGTTGATAATGCGTCATTTCAACCAATGGGCGTTGTTGATGACCAAACTATGGAATTACGTATTGTCGTATACGCTGATACGATCGGTCGATATTAATAAAATACGTCATGTATGAAAGTATTTGAAATGAGAAACGAGTAACGACGAACACCGATTGATAAAATATGAATCATAGGTAAATATTAACGCCATCCCGTATGCTATGGCCAAAATCGTAATACTATCAATTTTCTTATCGATCGGACTGATCGGAGATTGGAATAGGACATAATTTAATCAGTATCGATGTGTAAACAATTACTAAGTAAGTTGGTACGCAGAGCGATAATTTGAACAAAGCCAGCATATAGATAGAACATTAAATGTATCTTTAAGAATAAGTTTTATAAAAAAAGCAAGTGTTTTTCATTCTAACAGTTTCATACTAAGCGTAACAAAGATTTTGAGTTACAATAAGAAAATGCTGAAGTAAATACCAAATTATAGAGAAAAATGTTTGAATAAAAATTAGATGTAACTAATTAAAAAGAAAAGTAAAGCTATATTATATGTTTTAATATCGACTGGATTATTCATCATATATATATATATTTAGGTATACAAAGTCTGGGAAGCAAGAGTGAAAGGGAAAAAAATATAATAAAATAACGTCACGGCGGCAGCGTTTACATTTTTAGGGTGTGGTGGGCGTTCTAAAACATAATAATAATAACAATGCATAAAAACAGGGGTTGAGATATGTTATGTGTGAGTTGTACGTTATAGTAATAATTCTCTCTCACGATGACTACACTTATACACACTCAGTCTATAGTTTATACGTACGCAGCACACACACGCACAGGACTACCAACCAACCCGCACTGGAACGGGGGAAAACGAGCCCGCGAGTCAGACACCCAGCCAGCGAGTGCAATGTGGTGCACATTTGAACCGAATTACATCAACAAAAGGGCAGCACCTCTTCACATAAACCCATGCTGGGAGACAGAGGTGGGGCAGAAGAGGACGTGCTGCCGACGGGCCGATTCAAGGTCAATGGCTCTTAACTTAACGCAGACGAAAGGAATATAGGATGATAACTATTACCAAGTCACCGTCGGAAAAACGCGCATCTGCCGACGTATAACGATATTAGTTTAAACGGAAAATATCACGCACGTGGTTTTTTTTTATATAATAATTATCATCATCAGTGAAGGTAGACGAATTTTGTAGTGTCCAATCGTTTAAAATGGAAGGAGAGATTGTCCCAAACGTATACACGGGCGTGGAGACGTTTGGTGCGTAATACAAAAATATTAAGGCGCACACGACGGTAATCGAAGTGTGGCCAGTGTGGGTGAATATACTACATAACGTACGTAGACTGTCTACGCGTCGACCACACACGATTTTCAAGTTCAAAATCGCAGCGCTATTCATGCTCACGCGCAGCGAGATATTGGCGAGTGTGGTCTTCTGCGCGCGCACATTGTTGAAATCAAAACGCTTTCATCGTAAAACGGTATTATCGTTTTGTAGTAATAAATACGTAGTAGTATAGTTCCGTAGTGGTAGTAAACGCATTTATGAAGTATGGCACACGACGATAAAATATCCGTCTTTATGACAAAAATATACAAGGGGTGGTTTAAGAGGTCAAAGAAACGGATACTGATGATGATGACGACGATAATAATAATAATAATAATAATAATAGTTGTCGGGCGTCGTCGTAAAACATCCCCGTCGATAGTGATAGTAGTCACTACTCACAACCGGCGGGATGACACTGACACACGGAATCCCCGACCGATCGATAGTTATTTTTCTCCCTCCAATAGCACGTCGCCACCGTTACCTCTAGTCCCCGCCAACGATAACCCAAACACAACTACAAGTCTACAACCATGACCACACGAGGCCGTCGTACTGTCGTAGTGCATGAGCTTTCAAAATGGGTCGTGGGCAGCCCTCGTAGTAACCACCTAACGCGAACGAACGGTAATACTATTTGGATAACCACCGACCAAGTGGCGAGTGAATTTTCTAAGAGTTACAGACTTAATATCGAGTTTTAAATTTCTCCAAAATTACTAATTCATTAAAATTTGTGGCCGGCAAAGCGAATCACCACGTGGTGAGATGGCGATCCAGACGCCATCCGAGCGATAGTGGTGACGCCGTGGAACACCACAGGAATGTCGTATGCGAGTGCGACTGGCCATCTGCGCGGCGCGCCAAGAGGATAAAAAATGTTTTGTTTTAAAAAATAACGCGCGCGCCGCGAGCAACATACATCCGGCGGCAGCCTGAGCATTCGGACAATTTTCCATCCGGTTCTCGCACGACGCATATGACGGCGACGACCGTATAATATAATTGTTTTCCCCTCAAACAGTGGCGGCAAGCGATGAAAAGGTCAAATCCGTCTGCGGCCACGGCGTGAAACACATGTGTACGAGAGTTAGTCCCCCTCCACATCATTGTTTTCATGTGTGCAACGAACACGCACGCACATGCATACACATTACACACACGCACGCACATAAATACCGCGATTCATTCATGAGGACAAACGATGAGGTGCGTTTTAGAAGGGGTCAGGAACGCCGCCGCCGCCGCCTCCTCCGTTTGGTTACTGACTACGGCACACCGTCACAACAAACGAGCGGGTTCATTGTCGGCTGGTCGAGTTAGCTACTGCGTAGAAAAATGTTAGCAGTCAGTAGTCACTCGGCCGCATCGTACCCCAACACACACGACCCGGTCGAAAAGGCGATTGTTATTACGAAAGCCTCGTGCACTGATGTAAGCCGTATAGCGGAATTTGACAACTATATAGGTAGACACAACGCCGAGAATCAAGAGTGGGGCGAGTAGAAAAACGCGGGAAACTCGGCACCCGAAATTTTATTTGAATAAACATCTACTCCTTACCTTGCTCGACACAATCGTGTCGATTACCGCGCGATCACCCATTGCCCTCTGCAACTAATCCTGATGCAAGTTCAACTGCGCAGGAAATATCTAAATACGTACGGAACAGAACGATATCGTTAACTATTACAGTAATAGACATTACGGAAATAATTCAGCAATTTAATAGTATAATTTAAAACAATACATAAAACTAAAAACTGACTATAGGAAATACATGCACAAATTATCGGTGAAAAACACGCGTGTACCGCAGAACACGGCGGTTAAGATCGCGCGCGCGCGCGCGCAGAGAAAGCGAAAAGGCGGCGCGACGAAACGGCACGCACACACACACGATCCGCGCGGACGCCACACACTACACTACAACTGCGACGCTATATGGCGGTGGTTGTGTGAACAACGAAGGCCGGCGGCGGCGGCGGAGCGAACCGCCAGAAAGAGAAATGAGAAAGCGACCGACGCACACACACTTGCGGTGGAATGCGCGCACGCTCACGTGAACGTGTACAAATAAAAAAACAGTGCGACGCTACAACTCTGGCCGTTCGTACTTGTACATTGCGTGAGCTCGGTGATGGTTACGGATGGGGAGGGGAAGGGCGAAAGGAAAAAAACCGAACCAAACTAAACGAAATAAAAATATAAACGGGGACCGGGTCCAGTGGGACCAACGGCCGGGTATCCGGTGCGACCGCAGTGCCGCCAACGTGCAACGGACAGATGAGGCGAACGAGTGCGCATGCGCGAGAGATTGAGACCGGCAAATACGTAACCAAGTACCCAACGTCAAAATAAACACCGGTCTCTTACACGGGGCGGGGCCGCCCTTTTCAGCCGGCGGTCAATGACAAACGGCGTGCGTGCAATAACGCCCTGAAAAATAAGGGCGGCCGCAGCCCAACGCGCTTTCTCCGCCACGGACGCGTACGGAGGGGGGAGGGGAAATCGATTATTGGCACGCGACGACCGTGAAGAACACACCACGACGGGATGCGCACCGTGTGCGTCTGCGTTTAGTGCGTTCATCGGAGGGACTCACGCCCAGGTATGTAGTCGTGTTTTCACGTCCTGTCCCGGGTCTAATCATTCGTGCGCGCCAAAGCTGATACTCTTTCATATTATTATCGTCCATACTACTATAGTACTATACGTACGACACATGCCGCTTGTACACACAGTAAAGACGCACACACGGCCGATTCGCGGGGTTTTTTCATTCATTTAATTTTGTATATTATAGTTATTTGATCAAACTTTTTTTTCAACAACGTTTCTATAGGGTTGTCGTCCGTCGTTTTGGTCAGGTCGGTTTTTTGAATCAGAGTACGTTAAAACTTATAACGCACGCGAGGATTTTCGTGTATAGAACGTACGGCACCTCGTTTTGGCAGATGTCCAAAATCAGACGAAGACGCATTTTTATATTTTATTCTTTACGAATCAAAAATGCATTCAACGCCATCGCGTGTGGCCGACAAACTAAAATTTAAATATTATTATTATTTTATTTTTTTTTATTAAAGTCTTATGTTTGCAAAATGTTATTATTATTATAAAGAAACTAAGAAACCAATAATATATTAAAATGCATATTCGTAATAATAATATAATTTATGAATAACAACGATTCTCAACAGTATATATTATATACTATAATTACATACTATTATATACTATATAATGATATTTAGTAGTATGTCAACGATTCAAATTGAATTATTTATTTATTTTATATAATAATTATACTATAGTAATTAATTAATCAATCAGTTAACGATGACGCGGATATTACTGAACTATTTTTTTTTTTTTTAATCAAAGAATCTTCGTTAGAATTACGAGATTAATCTAAGGTGAATTACGTATCAAAAACAAAACTTATAAAAGTAGGTACAATAAGTGCCATTATTATTTTCAAAGCATTAATTTTCTAGTATAAGTTAAAACTGATATATATTCATCCTTGTTGGAAATAAAGTACGCACATATTTAAATCACAATAATACAGACGTTCATACCCATATTACAATGAATATAAAAAAATACTTATTTCTTTGTTTTGAGGGTTTACATTGATAGTTAGATTTTTTTGACAGAAAAGAATATAAAAATGATAACAGTAAAAACAAACAACAAATCTCCAAAATATTTTGAAACAAGAAAACAAAAACGTATACTGTATTTGATTTGATAGAAATTATGTGGTCTCAAAAATATTCAGAAGTAACACAAAGATTTTGTAAAAATGTATCACAAATTCACAAAACATACAGGTAAGGCTATTTTAATTTAGCAACATTTCAACGGCATGTTAAGAAACATGAAAATGCTTTACACAGTCGAGTAGTCGACATATAAGTACACACAATAAATTAGTCTGTAAACAATGGACAGAGTTATTGGGAAGTCTAGTCGAGATATTCTTAAATCAAGACTATATCGAACAAGGAATGAAATAAATTGAAAAACATTAAAATCCGGATTTAACAACCAGTTGTTAGTATAGTAAGATTAATGAATAGGCGCGATCTTTAATATTTTTCAAATGGTATTTTTTTTTTAAATTCATAAACCCAAGTTCCCGTATAAATTGGTTATTAAAACAATGTTTTTGAACAACCAAAATAATAACATTACATATATATAAGCAATCGATAGTGTTAAAAAAATAATCGATAAATACCTAAAAAAATTCGTTTTTAGTGTACGCAATGAAGTCGCCAATTTAAATAATAGTTATTTTTAAAAGGAAAAATAAGTTCATTACAGACTCTGCAGAAATTTTATTTCTGTTTAGCTGTTATTCTATGACGTATTGACCTACTTAATTTATATGCCAAATGATGAGAAGACTACTGACACACTGGTCAAACTAAGTTTTTAATTCTCTGAATTCGTTCGTTTTTCGCACCTTCATGGTCAACGCCAATCATCGCGATATAAAATGTATTGGTGCTTGGTAATAGTTGTATATTTTTATATGTAAAAAATACGTACGAGAACGAGTGTACACCAACCAATTATTAGAATAAACTATTTTAGTATACTAGGTTGTGGTTGTCATAAATAATATTGCAATGTAAGCAGTTTTAGAAACACTACTATTAATAACATATTTAGTATTTATACCATAACATTTTACTTTGAATTCAAAATTATAAAAAATCTTCTTTATTTAAACATGTGCTAGATATTCAGATTAAATACTCGTAAAATACAAATATGAATTGGAAAGAATAACGCATGCAGTTTAAAACATTTTTATATTACCTAATTTCATTTCATTTAAAGATATAATATAGTTATAAAATGTCTTTTAAACAATTTAATATTTTTGTTTTAAATCATAATGTAGGGGACGTTAACTGTGCAAAGGAACAAAGCGGCAATAGTACTAGACAGGAAGTAAGAGTTGATGTGTCTAGCTATTTATAGAATGGCCAGGCACACACTGTGCAGTTGGAAATGAGGTACCATATGACCAACACTCTGATAGTATAATTACAATATGCTAATAACCACATGCCACGGGAATTATTGCGAAGAAGTTAAATTTTAGATATGTATTAATCACAAGTGGAAATTTCGAATTTTTTTAATTATTAAAATTTCTCATCCGACAGCGGGTCTCCCGCATTGGCAACGGGTGAAATTCTGCGATTTTATTTTAGCCCATTATAAAGGTATAGTATATTTGACTGTCTGGCAATAACAGTAGCCAGTTGGCACGAATAGTAGAATTTAAATTTAGACTATGGCTACAAAGACCCCCATGACTATTCTTCGAGTAAAACAACTCAAAACTTCATAGCAAATTGAAGAAAATGTCTAGAAACTACGTAATTGCATGAAAGTGATGCAGCATGAGAGCTGAGAGGATACGATAGGGTCGAAAAAAGCAATGTTTGTTTTTAACTCGAGGGGCGCAAACAGCTGCATTCTCGTGTACGTCTGTTTCCAAGAATAGAAGCAACCCTCGATGAAAAAAAAACCAGGTGGTTAGGAGGACTCACAAGACTAACCCTCTTCCCCATAGGTCGCCTGCCAATTTAATGCATTCCAATGGTGTAGTATACAGAGTGATCTCAATTTCAAGTAGTCGGTTATGATAATTTGATGTTACCTGATTTCTTCAGCAGACGCATTGTACATTTGCTTGACGGTTTCGCTGGGCATGTTATCACTGTGTTGGTTACCTGCGATATCAAATATTTCCATAGACTCATCTTCGCCGGCCACGTCGCTATTCTGGATCATCAATCTTTCTATGCCGGCTCCAACTGTTAAGAAAAAAAACAGCCAAAATAAAATATCTACAAATGTTTGTTTTTTTAATTAGAACACATAAAAAAAACGATGAAGTTTGTTAACGACAATTTTTTCTTAATACTCAACAGCAGTGACGTATCCTGCAATGGTGGTGATTAAGGGGTTGTAACAATCCCCCCCCCACAACCACAAAAATCTGAATTCGCCACTGGTACTATTGGTCCTTATAATGACCAATTGTATTTATTATTTTATTTTCTATTTAATTATTTTTAACCCCTCGTGTACGTAATGTAATCACTGATCAGATGTACACAAACATACATCATACCACAGGCTGTGGACTTGATCCACGCAGCATCGTCTGGGTGGTCAAACGAGTTTGCCCTGTGATGATGAGCATGGCGCGCGGTGGAGCCAGACGACGAAGAGAAGCCGGCTAGCCGAGCGACGTCTGCATGGTTCATTGATCGCCGAGGAAGTTACGAGCGCGCGCAATGCAACTACGGCGGCGCAGCGGCGGCGGCGCTTATACACCGAAGACGCACAACCGCACCACGTGTCATTCACATGGGGCCGCCGCCGCCTCGTCCAACCGTTTTCGCTAAGGGCGTCGTCGGCACTCGACAACGAACCCAAGAAGTACGGGACAAACATCGAAGGAGGGATAAATAATAACCCGATTCCAAATATTATCATCCCACACTTAATAATAAATACATATTTTAAGGGATGCATTCCTTTCGGCCAATAATAATAATAAAGTTATCGAAAACACACACACAAAACACCAACACCCCAAGCAAGGACCAGAAGCACAGAATCTACCAATCTACGTCGGCGGGTAAACAAGGGAAATGAATGCCAAGAATTTGTCCGACGGAAAACCGGTTTCGATTACTGTTAGTATATAAATATAATATTATGGCGTATGTAACAAATATACAACGCGGCAGTGGCGGCAATCGTTGAGTGTTTTGTTTGAGTGTTCGACGTGCTTCGAGACTGAAGACCAAATCGGTCCTATCGGGGAACGGCTTTATGCCTACTCGCACGAATCCCGGGATGTAAACAATACTCGTCGCGCGTTATATATACATTTTTTTTTGTTTGTATACACACGCTGTAATATTATTATGGTCTCAAGCAACTATTTACACACTGCACGCAAAAACATGAATAATATCAAACATTTGTTTTTATTTATTTTTATATTTCCTTGGCTGAGACCAAGTCCAAAGTTCAAATTGTTTGAAGACAACACCTAAGACAAGGCGTATGCGGTATGCCTTGGGTTAAAAATTGAGAAAACTGTTTAAATTGAAATCAAATGCGTAACTGCATGGAGCTTCATCGTTGAAGACTCCCAATTATTTCTTTAAAATAAGGATTTCTAGGAGACTCCATTTTCTTATATTTTAACCTCCTCAGAGACATAGAGATACCTATACAAATAATTTTCATCACATAAGAGTTGTTAACTTAAATTTAGTTCAGAATTTTTACTCTTTTTTTCACATGAGACTTTTTGTTTTTAAAACGACGACGCCGCGAGGACTGCTTGACCTATCACGTATAATTTGCTAGTTTTCAGTAAATAACATATTTAACTGAGTTTTGCTATAATATGATTTGTACATGAAATAATAATGGAATTTAATATTTTATTTCTCATGAAATATTTTAAAATAGATAATATTTAAAAACATTATAACTTATTTAGATTATGTCAGTAATAAATTATAAGTATAGTATATTTAATAATTTAAAATCGAGTTTTTTTTTCCATCAGGATGAGGGGGTTTATCTAATTTAACACAAAAATTGACAATTAATTAAAAATACAACTTTTATTGTAATGCGTTTTAAGTATTTTTGAATGCATAAATATTTCTATTAAACATCCATCAATATTTTTCTTGATTGTTTGAACCGATTGGTACTACTTTTTTAGTAGTAATTTATAAATACATTTTAAAAATGTACTGAGAAAGTGAATATAGATATTCATTGAAATCCTTTAAAAGTATATCTCTTAAGACAAAATATATTTGGTAAAAAATGGCTGGGAAGGTGGACCGATAAAATGTGTCAGTGTACGAGTGTGGTGAATAATAGTGCTTAGTATGATTCAATTATTCAGAACTGAACAAAGATAAATTACGTCAGATAATTACTTCGCTTGAACATGGGAATTTAGGTAATGCAATAGTTATAAGAAAAAACTACGATTTAAAATAATATAAAATATTTTTTCTATATTCTAACATTGGACTTTGATTTGTTGTAAATCATTGTAAATATACCTAATAGAACAATAAAACACGCCAAACAAATTATTGTAACATTAATCAATATATTATACACGGTATAATTATTGTTTTAGATATTGTCCAAATTATTTGTATAGAAGAAAAATCCTAATATTAAATTATTAGTGATACTATATAGAATTTTGGGATTTTTTTTATTCATTAATTTAATTGTATCAATACACCGGGTATTTTTAAAATGTTAGGTACTATGTATATGATTAATATAATTTTAAATTTTAACTACTTACTGTAAAAAATCTAAATAGATATATAAATTATCAAATAATCATTTAGTTTATGTTAAAATCTATTGACTTACTACTTTTAAACTATTATTATTTTATTATTTATATATAAATACAATGAATCTAACTAATGAGAAAAAATCTCGGAAAAAATGCATGGTCTGGAAAAATCTTACCATCATTTATAGATAAAATTATGTGTGATATGTGATGGGATGTATTGAATTCGACATTTTTATAAATTATAAAAATCTGATTAAAAAAATACTAAAATTAACAGTATGCATTTTTTTTTTTTAATGTAATTTTATTTTATTGTTGATACTTAATACCAAGTTAAAAAATATATAACCCTAGAATTGTCTATGTGCTCCAAAATTCTTATATAAATTATTTTTTATAAGTGATACAAAATATATACTTATAAGACAATTTATGAAGTAAAAATTCAGTTTTTAAAGATTTTTATGAAATTTGAGTTTTAAAAGCCTAAAAAAAAAAAAAAATAAGGTACAATGGATTATTATCATTATGGCAAACTAAACTGACTATTTTTTACATCTAACACCTAAAATAAAGTAACTACTAACTTATTAAGATATAATGAAACTTGTGTAGATAAGCATATAAAAGGTGTACCTACATATACTAACGAACATATTATCAAATTTTGAAAATTACATCCAAGGTTTCTTTAAACAAAATATTAAAACCAAATCATTTGAAAGTTTACAGTTTATCACAAATTGAAAAATATAAATCATAAAGATCCACATAACTTATTCTTAAACATTTCAATAAAGTGTTAAAAACATTAGGCATTACCTTGAGTGTTACTATGTCAGGTGATATTTAATATTGCTTTATATTTATGTATTATAAAAATGTATAAATAATCAAGTACCTACCTTCAATAAGAATCAAAAGTAATAAAAAATAAAATAAAAGTAGGATATCAAAAATAGAATGTTCTATTGGGCATGGACATTATTCATTGATTATGACTGTTTTCAACTATTCATATAAATATGTAAGATAGAAATTCAAATAATACCTACTCAATAGGAGTATTTATTTAGCAATATAATTAACATAATAACTAATTGGTTAATTCAAGTAAAAGATTTCTATAATTAGATGACATAGGTACCTAAACAGAATGAAATAGTCTAGAAGAATATAATTGTTTAGTTCATAGGTAATGCCCGGGGTAATGCTATTAAAGTAATCATTACTTGAATTATATGCTAAAACATTAATATTGAAGTAATCTCAGTATAAGTACTTTATGATTATAGATACCACTATAATTAGATATAATTACATATTTTGTTGAGAATGTGAAAATTAACGGAATGTCGGAATGTAATGTTCACCTACCATTCCATTTATGGTATTATGTAAACGCTATTTAAATAAAGTAAACATCTTGGTAGGTTGTTTTTAAATAGTGAACCCAATAGAAATGTGCATACCTTGGTAACCTAATAAAAAAACATTTTCAACTAAGAAATAAGAAATATCAGAACCTTGTAAAATGCAAAAAATGTCTACTCGCCAACATGGATAACTATTTACTGTGGCTAAAGCAAATGCGAGGGCAAATGTGTTAGGGCTGTTTGGCTATTTAAACTAATAAAAATATTAGTTTATAGAAGGTAATTTGGAATATTTTTAATTAAAGAATATCATTAGACTTAGTTCACAAGTCACAACTATGAAAAATGACAATTAAAGAAAAAAAATTCCTTCTTTATTAACATATTTTAATTTAAGTTAAACGCCAATACAAACAATTTATCGAACAAAATAATAAGTGTAGGTATCTCCATATTAAATAGATTGTTACTAATTTACACTCTAGTATGAACACTCATTTACACATATGATGTACCTATTACCCACTTTTTGATCGAGAATGTGCAATGTGCATTAAAATGACTAAAACTAAACCATCTGAAACAGACACTTCTAATATGAAATAACTAGGCGAGGAGATATAAAAAACTGATTTTAATCAAAAACGAAATGTCCCAACTGTTTAAATATCATCAGGGTACGGTGAAAGGAAAACTCCTGCAAATAGGCGGCGATGTAAGTGCAAAGATAAGACATGGGAATCAAATTTACCTTGGACAAACGATCCTAAGAACAGCGACCTCTTGTTCTCCTGGAAAACCATGGCGGCAGCGTGGTGCATGTTGGGCGAGTGTGGGTGAGCACTGTGAAACGAAGTCCCTGATCAGATGGCAGGCCGATGTGGCGACCGAATCACCATGGATAGCGCGTCAAAATGTAACGGAGGCACTAATCGCCGTGGTCGTCACCAGCTGAAGCGGTAGCGGACGTGTAGATAAATAAGCGCAGTGAGTACGCGACTAGTGAAATCGCAACGGAATGATAAATATTGTAAACGATATTAAACAATGGAGCGGAATAAAGGCATTAAAAAATAGTATAAAAATCAAAATGAAAATACAAAAATTGCGCGTGTTACAAACGGTGCGTCGTACTATTGTAACCGAAAACGTTTTACTATTTACTACTATCACGACGACGACGATGACGGTATCGATTGTTGTTGGTGGTGGTGGCGGCGGCGGGGCATAGCGGAGCAGGCGAAATACGCCGTTGCAACTCTCAGTCGGCGGCCTCGAGGGGGGGATTTTTCGCGCGCGTGTAGTGCTTTCGACACACGCGTGACGATGGTCGTCGGATTTGCTTGCACGCTGGTTACGACCACTTCTTGTGCGCCACCTCCTTCGTCGTCCTTTCGTCCTTCGCCAAATTCACCACCTCCGTTCAAGCTTCGTTTGTGTTTGTCAAGTGCCTGAGATTGGAGAGCGTCTCGATCGGTGGTCCGCGTGAAATGCAGTTTTGATAAAACAGACTCGGCATTCGCGATCTTTGGGTCTCAACTTTTGCGAATGGCTGGTCCGGTCAAATAGAAGCAAAATATCCACTGAAACTAATATTAAGAGGGATAGCAAAAAACTCGACGGTTTAATAAGATGATATAAAAATTCGTAATTAAAAAAAAAATTGTTTCATACACGCACTGTCGGCCTACACGCCGGGCGCCATAGCATAGAACACCGTCAAAACAACGGAACACAAACAAAGCGGACGCAGGCGGTCAACTGTCATACGACGAATTACCAAGGAGATTGCGTGTGCGCACGCGCGTCTAGTATTTTTACTCGTTAACAGATGTCGTTCTGGTTATCCCGATGACCGGTTATCACACTCGAACCCCTGTCCCCTTGATGGTCACGTCGTTACGTCCATGATTTAAGTTATACTTATGTCTTAAGTCATGGTTACGTCACGAGTACACAGCTGTCTTAAATTAGCCATGACCTATTTGAATCTACTTATATCAAATGCCCAACTTACTACTTAAACGAAAGTATGAATAATTCACTTTGCCCCTTACCACTTTTAGTATTGGCAACATAATCAACATCCAAAAAAGTTAGGTAGCTAGTTGCTATACCTATATTTCGAATGGCTTGATGGGTTGGTCTATAGACTATATAGTATATAGCAGCGTTTCTTAAACTGTGTTCCGCGAAACTTAAGTAATTTTTTCTAAATGTTCAATAAAATTACTTTAAAATATCTAGCATGGAAAAAAATACTTGTATATTAAGTAATAATGCATAAGCTATATGGAATAATCTATCAGCTAACTCTATATTCAATCATTTATTTGCAAATAATCCTAAAAGAAACTAAAAAGCTGAAAAGAAGTAGGAGTTCCACGATAAAAGTGGAAATCAAAAAGGGTTCCATGGATAAATAAGTTTAAGAAACACAGCTATATAGAGTTAAGGAAAAATTAAGTACTTACTACATTGTTTTCATTACAACAGTACACTAGTCACTACCTAATAAGTACCTACTCAAATTGTGCCGTTAAAAAATATAAATTTCAAAGATTCAAATTAAAAATTGCACTATTGGTCAAAACCTCTTAACTACAAAATCTTAAATTTTTAGTTTTAACCTTGAATACCCCGGCTGCAACTGTATGCAATTTTTTTTTAAATAGAATCATAATGACTTATTTTATAAATTTTATCACACATTAATCAAAAATCAACAAAAAAAATTGTTTTTTATTATTTATAACTTATAAGGTACCTAATTTTGCTTCGTCACTTATCTTATTTATTTTGTGTAAACTACCTAACTATTACTTTTTTTATTATTTATTTTGTGGGTTATAAATTTAGGCAATTTCAAATTTTTTGAAGCTCGCAAGTTTGCACATTGCCTCTCGTCAACCCATCGGGGTTTTTTTATATTAAATAACTTTATTAAGAATAAAATAAAATGTAAATACGACCATTTCTGATTCCACTAACATTTTATTCAGAATCAACAAACTCACATTAATAAAATAAAATAAAAATTGTTATTTTTTAGTATGTTAAAATTAAAAACTAGATTTTGATGTTTTGAAGGATTTTTAATGATAACTTTCAAAGAAAATTTGACTAAATTTTTTGAAAATATCATCATATTGAGTATTTAAAAACACACTTCTTGAATATTGTCAGGGAGCTAAACTACATTCGTTTAATCGTTCTAATAATTTATGTTTTCATATATTTAAGTTATTTATTAAATGGGGGTATTGAGGTGCACTCTGTTTATGCTTCATTGTAAAATAAGCATCAACAATTGATAAAACTCCATTTTATCATCTTGCTAAATTATTCGGACCCTTGGTTAACAGACTGTGCTCTTAGCATCTCTCGAAAAATATAGATACTCAAAAGTTTCTGATGAGGTGTGCATATTATAATATTACATGTCTACATTATAAATTTATAAACGTGTGCATAATTGTACCTAAAAAAAATGGTAAAACGCAAAGTTTGAAATGACATGTCAAATATTCCCATCATAACCTTATATACTCTGTCAACATAAAAGCGTAGTCGGCAGCCAACTTGTGCGCAGTGGCGTGGCAATACTACACGGCAGGAATACAGATATTGAGATAATTGTGTTTGTGGGGTGTGAGAGAGTGTTTTTGTTGTCTAACTGTGGACCGACGAAAACTAGTCGCGGCCGACTATGTTGCTTAAGTTGAACAGAATATAGGTAGAGATTTGATATAATTTTTTTTTTCTGGGGGGAGGGTGTACCTAATTAAATTTTATTGGACAAAGTTATCCCCATAAAATATATTTCTATAAATGCTAGTGATTAAAAAATAAACATAACACGATTACCTATAGTACCTAAATATAAGGAACATATCCAATACCACACATTTCTGCCTAAGTTGTTAAAACCCACGGTGTATTTATAATGTATTATATAATATAAATATTTTTCTATATTCGCTATTCATGGTTTATACCTAATGTTATATTTTTTATTCTGATTGTAAAACACGTATATATATATATTATATACTATAGTGAAACATTTAATTTTATTACTCACTATCATGTGTATGTATTGTAATTGTCGAACGATTAGAGTTTATATACTGTGAAGCTTTAAGATAAAAAAGATTAAATATACTTACTTATACATTATTGATGGGTAATCGTTAATTATAATGGATGAATCCAATGTCATATAAATTCAAATACTCATACAAATTAATTTATTAATGTAACTTCGGTGATTTAAATATTAAAATATATACAGGGTGATTCTTTTATCAAACAACACTTATTATTTAAAAAGTATTGACTTTTTCAAATTTTTTTTTTCAAAATTGTAGATTTACACTCTTCTTGAATTGTTTATTTTTTTTATATTTTTCACCCTTAGATAAACCACTATCAACTTTTGATTTTCAAATGGTAACCTATACTTAAAATTTCATAAATTAATAAAGCTATTTTTTTTATTAATTATTACGTTAAAATTTCGAATTTAGCGCTAGTAGTTTATGAGTTATGGGTATTTAAAGTTTAGATTGGCAGAGTGGAGTGGTACGGGGTTACCCCGCAAAATGTTTGTCCACTACTCCGCTTGTCTAAACTTAAAATACTTATAACTCATAAACTACTCGTCCTAAATTCAATTTTTATGTATCAACATTTTTAGAAAAATATTCTGCTTTGGAATATGAAATTAAAAAAACTATGTTGCCATTCAAGAAAGTAAAAAACTTAAAAATGATAAGGATAAAAAATATTTTGAAAAAAGTTAATACTTTTTTAAATAATGAGTGTTGTTTGATTAAAACTGTATATACAGGAAGAAAAGCTTAAAAGGAATCTTATCGTCGTGTATTTGAGCGCGTGACATAATATCGTTCATAACATCATCAAAGGACGCCTCACGAGACTATGAACAGATCACAAGCCGTTCACCTACATGATGTTTACACTTAAGGCAGAAAGATCATAGACCGACTGGTTTCAGGTACGACAAATTTCATTATTGTCTCAATTAATACACAACGTCAAATACATTTTGGGCAAGGACAACATCGTCTCCGACGCGCTGTCGAGATTTAAAATCGCCGAGACCTACCGGACTTACGGCAGTGGGTAATCGACCAAGCGAACGATTCGCAGCTCCAGTGCAATATTTCTAACAATACAATAAGTTCGTTGTCGCTGCAGGCGCTCGCCTCTCCGGGCAGCCTATGCTATATTCGAATTATTCCATTTACCGGCGATGCGGTCGCCAGATTCCATTCGTTTTATCAAATTGCGGTATTTCTGGCCGGACATTGATCGAGAAATCACGCGTTGGACTTGAGCCTTTGAATCATGCCAACACATCAAAGTACACAAACACACGACGTCCAGGTTCACACCGCAGAATGACGCTTCGGTCACATTCATCTCGACTTGGTTGGGCCGCTATCACCGTCCAGCGAATATACAAGTACCTATATACTGTCCGTCGTCGACCGAATCACGTGCTGGTCAGAGGCATAGTCGATCGAAAATATAAAGATTGTAACATTTACTATTTGTACTATTTGACAAATTTAGTAATAATATTTGTAATCGAAATTTGTTAAATAGTCCTGTTACACCTTATACGTCGGCCTACGCAGTCGTGCAGCTTTTAACAACAAGTTGGATAGCACGGTTTGGTGTGTCCAACATTATCACCACCGACCAAAGCCGACAGTTCGAGTAGGACCTTTTTAAACCACTTCTGATCACCTTCGGAATTTAGCACATTCGAACACGGTCGTATCACCCTCACGCCAACGGGATGGCAGAACGTTTTCACCGCGCACTCATCACCACGCACGAATCGCCACAGCGATCAGTCAAGCTGCCTAAATGGTATTAATCGCGCTGCGCAGCACAGTCAAATCGGGCATCGGAGATCGGACAAGTTTCAGCCGAGTTGGTATACGGTACCACGCTTAAACTCTCAGGGGAGTTCTTTCACCCCGCTTAATTCGAGTCACGATCTCCCAAGCTGGTAGCTGCAGCGTTGCGAGACTCCACTGCAGGACAGCTCCGATACACCCCAGGTATCCGTATAATAATATATAACTATACGTTCGTGCTCACCGACCTGAGCTGAGTCAGTCATGTTTTTGTTCGGCTTGACGCGATCAGATCACAGCTTCAGCCACGTTACGAGGGCCCACTCGTCGTACTTGCAGAACGCCGGTAGAATACGTTCAAGGCCACGCAACGCGACCTGTCCACACTGCAACACGGCGTGGATTTCCATCGATCGACTCAAACCAGCATTCATCCCACGGAAGGATCCACTTGCCTACCACACGTACACAATACAATCTGTCGGTGTCTAGTCAAGTAGTCCTGCTCTTCTTTCGCGCGGTATCACATGCACTTACTTATACACCAATGCAATTGTATCAACCGAACTTCGAAACATCCTTTTTGTTGATGTATTTTTAACGATCGACGTACGTTTTTTTGTAAGTACTTTGCAACAATCGACTGATCTCGCGTTCGTCTCATCCACGCCCCGCCGTGACGTTTTCGGCCGATGCTTGCACGGCGCACGGCTTTCTCTCTTTCGCTACCGACTTTGCGCAAACACGCGCGTCTTTTTCACACCACTCGTCGTTGCCTTTTCGTGCATCGACTTTGTACAATCATTTTTGTCGACTCGTTTAAGTTTTTATTTTCGGAACGACGTCAAATCGTCCGTAAAACTCGTGCCTATTAAAAAATGTCTAGTGCCCATGAAAAAAATGTATTCTGGGCCCCTCAAAACCTCCCGCTGGTGCTGTGGTAAAAACTGGTCATTTAAAATTCCTTTATATATTATATAATCCTCAAAAATGTCTCCAACCCTAGGCATTGAAGAGTCTAGTAGTTATTACACCAACGAGTATCATACCTCATTTTGCACGTCGTTAATCGGTCAGAGCTAAATGTATTATACCTAGTTGAACCAAATGCAATATATGTTTGTTACAAGATTAACATTTTAAATGCTTGGGAAACTATTTAACTTTGGAAAAATGATTTCCATGTAGTTCCATGTTTTCATATTTCCATGTAAGTACTTATAGTTTGTAGTTTTTATATTATGTATGAACATTTTCTTCCAACACTATATTATTTTAACTTATTAAGAATTATAGGAAACTCAATTTAATATTTATATACCTATTCAACTTCTTATTTTAAGTAAAATTAATAACACTATTTCTAAAACTCAAGACTTGCCAAACAATGATATTATTATTATCTATACTTTTAAGATTATTTTATTATTTGGCTATTTAAAGCATGTGATGTGAAACAATATTGCTAAAGTAAACTTTCTGTTATAAAAATGAAACAAAAATATTAATTTTATTCAATTCCTTGCATAAGTAAAATTAACGTGTCTTATGTGTGCATCTAAATTTGATGAATAAAATTTGATTCTCTTTTAAATCAAGTTTGTTTTTTATGTTTTTGTATCTATATTCCCGGCTTGTAATTTAATTATAAAACCAAACATTGCTTAATACAATTTAACTGTGTAAATGCCTGGTTAAATAGCAATAGCTTATATACATATATATATATATAATAGCTTCACATAAAATAATTTATATTTAATCATCACAATTGACAATTATTATGTATAATATTTCAATAGGATATATGACTTATGATTTAATAAAACGTCTTTAGCTAACTATAAAATATACAAGTTAAAAATGTATTTTCAATGTATAAAATATTTCGATGATGATTTCTCAAAAAACGAGTTAGTGATAAAGAACAGCGAGTTAAAAGCACTTATATTAGTAGGTATTTAAGATAATTGTTGAATAATAATTTGTTTCATTGTTTGTGTCACTTTTGAGAATCATATAATTTAACATAATATAAATATAGTCTATCTTAATATAAATAATGGACTGACGTGACATCCTGTGTTTTATACATGATTTTTAAGGGGTTTTAAATAGGCAAGTTAAGAAAATATTATAAAACATTTAAATATATCTCGTTAATCTTAGTAATTGATAATTTATAAGTCATAAGTGGTTTCATATTTACATGACATGACCAGTTCATTAAGCAACTGTAAGCATGATTTTTTCTTTTTTAAATTTTTTTGGTATTATCAAGGTATTATCTATTATAAATTAAAACAAAAATTGTATATTCAAAATTTCAAAACACTGACTTCCACGAAAAATGTATACAATTTCTTAGAACAATGATACGTGACTAATTTTTATAACTTATAGTAGGTAGTCTAAAATTAAAGTAATAAACTTATAAAATCGAACATAAGATAGGTACCGAACTTTGCGTGGTATTGAAAATTTTTCAAAATTAGCTATATACACATTTAAAACACTAAAATAATGGTACAACATTATGTATATGTATATTATTATATTCGCATGTATTAAGTTGCAAATAATTTGTATTATGTACTATTTTACTATATTTGGAATCTAGTCTGGTTAAAAAATAGAGATACTTTTCAAATGTGTTCAGGATACGTATTCAAATACTATATTATTCAAAAGTATTGGAAATTAAATTCAAAATACTTTATACCTAGTTTTTATAGTATTATAAAATGTTTGTACATTTATCACAAATGTTTAGGTAAGTACTTAAAATTATCAATAAATCACATTCCTATTTTGCATTCGTGTTAAACTTCAAGATAATGAATTTACAGTTTAGTTCACGATTTTTTGGGAATTATTTTTTATTTAATGTGTTGTCTCATCCTTACCATCCGCGGTGACTCAAGATCGAGAAACGTAGTTTTAACTGTTTTAAGGTTTGTTATGATAAATGTTGAAAACTATCAACTATAATTAATTTTTTAATTCGGTTTTACGAAGAAATAGTATAGTAATAAATCGTTTTGGTTTGTTTTTGGTACCTACCTATTACTTAAGCACACGGTGATTCGATAATCGGATTGTCGACGACGGTGGAAAAAAGATTGTATACGTGCCGATACTGTCGGCCGGCAGGAAAATTAAATAAGAAATAACGTCCGTTCTCCGCCGACGTGGTAACTGGTAGTCGTGCGGTGTGCCGCCTTCTCCCCCCCCCGCTACAACCCATCACGGCATCACCAATTTTGAACCAACGACACCAACCCGTCGGGCACCGGTGGGAACGCGCAATGTTGGCACTCTTGACACGTGTCAAACCATTAAACCAACACTGATATACGTGTATCGGAAATCCAGTGTGTTTACAATTTGATTATTTTTCTCTCCACTTTAGTACTTTACGCTGCGTCCGACGAACCCGTGACCCACACGCGCTGCGGTTTAGTGACGGTTTTGTGCATATTTGTTTTTTCGGCGTCACACGTTTGCAGTAACGGCAACCGTCCGTCTTGCACCGGCCACAGTCATATTATTCAACTACAGCTCACACACGTATAGTCCGCTAACAGACGTGTCTACACATATCGCACGCGCGTCTACTACCACCTACCCTCAACGATAAAAAAATGACCGTGGTCAACATTAAAGACAGGGTGAAAAATAACAAGCTGAACTTGAGCGGTCTCAACCTAACAGAGATACCCACCAAGGAAATCGTAAGTGTTAACCTCGCAAATGAGTTCGTCCGGCTAGATGTGTTTAGAGCATCTCGACAATATGCCAACTAGGCATACCTATGTTATATTAAATCTAATTGTTGGTGTCATCTTTTTCTAGGCTCCATTGAAAGTCTCTCATCTGGACTTGTCCAACAACAAAATCACTTCAACAGACGTAAGTGTGCATTGCTATTGATTGTTCTTTGTCAATATTGGTTCATTTTTATGTCATAATTCATACTGTTTTATTACATTTTTCAAATTGAATGATTGCAGAATGTTTTTTCATCGTTGCCCAGTCTGGTAAAGCTTGATCTATCTGGCAATCAGATTAAGAGTGTAGCTGGTGATATTGGTTCGTTACAAAAACTCGCTTACCTATCATTAGCAAACAACAAAATCAAAGATTTACCTAAGGGTTTGAGTAAGCTCAAACAGTTGAAACATTTGAACTTGAGCAACAATCCATTGAAACCAGAACTGGTTGAAGCAATTGGACCATCACAAAACAATGCACAATGCCAATCAGCAGCTGCCAACGCCATACAGTATTTAAAGGGCGATTCCAAAAAGCAAGGTAATTGATTTCAATGTTATACTCTAGTTAGTTTTGAAGACATGTGAATTTGAAAACTTTCATTTTATTTAGATGACAAACAAAATAAAAAGAAAGATAAGAAAAATAGCAAAGCTTCTCCGAATGGTGTACAAAATGATAAGTCAAAAAATAAAACCAAGTCCAAAAAGAAACCAGCTGGTTTTGTATCTAAAGGTATTATTTTATTTTATAATCTATTATCTTCATATACTTATTATAATTTTATTTATTTAGTTTTTGGATTCTTTGGCATGCTGATTTCATACACACTTTTGTTTGCGGTGTTGATTGGTTTGTCTTTGTATGCCTTGTCATACTATGACAAGAAAACATATGGTAATGTCAAAGCTAAGCTTTTGCCTGTTTGGGCATCAGCTACGTCAAATCTAGATCCTAAAGTAGCTTCTAAAGTCAACTATTATCTGCTACAAGCTGGGAATTCTTTTGATCAGGCAGTCCATACCAGTATTGATGCATCTATTAAATCATACAAATGGGTTAAAGCTAATCCAACTGTACAACAGTATTCTAAGAATGTGCAAGACACATGGAAATCATTTTGGGATAGTGTTTTCAAGAAAGTAAAATCTACGTGATCTGTGAGATAGATACAAAAAAACAATGATTACTGATTTTTTTTTTATATTCCATGTATCAATTTTTTGATAAATTTTCTCGAAATCCCTATCTCTCGTCTCCATAACGTCTGCTGTATACAACTAACAATTTATTTGTATGTATGTATTAATTTTTTCATAGAAAATCATTTTTGTCCAACTGAATTACATGTATAATTTTTTTTTATAGATGCCTAAGTTTATTGTATTTTTTTTAAAATTATACTTAAATTTCATTTTTAATTAAAACTATTATATGTAAAAAAAAAATGTTGTATTATTTTTGTTTGTATCTGTTGAATTGAAGTCTAACAACAATTGTTAATGTTTTTATTTAGCATTAAAATTAACATTGTGCACTTTTATTAAAAAAAAAAAAAAAATAATATTATAATTTATCAAATCATTTTTATAAAAATCTTTTGTTTTCTGATATTTGTTGAAAATATTTAATTTATATGATTTCTAGTTAACATTTTTCATGAATATTGGAGGACCATGATAGTTTTTTTCTTCATAGTAATTTAACAATATTCATAAATCTCAAATAATTGTGTCTAAACCAAGAAAATTTGTCGTAAATCTTATATAAAACTTATAATGAATATAACTTTGATACATGGTATGTAGGTTTACTATGCAATGTGATAAGACGTGTTCATAATAGTTGAACTCTTCTGATATTATTTACTATATTGTATCTATCAAATGATTTGTATCATGCAAAAGGTACTTAATATGTGTAGTTTACAAATTATTTAATATTTATTACTGTATTACTAATTGTAACTACATTATAGTTAATCGTTGAGCAATAGTGTATATTTTTTTTGTCTTCAAACATACACAACTATACTTAAATGATTTATGTTTTCACAATTATTTTTTGTGTTTGTTATGCTTTGTCTGAAGTAGTGAACAAATTGTCATGTCTGTTAGTATAGTTTATTATGTTTAAGACTCATGAAATCAATAAGATATTCACTAAGCAAACATGAATATTATAAAATCGATTGTGCTATTTACATAAAACATTTGTTTATTGCAATATTTTATGTTAATTTAACATTTCAAATGTAAATAATTGTGTTGTACTTATTTTATTATACACAAAATAATTTATAATTCAAACTTTACAATAAAAGTGAATGATACAACTTATATTTATTTTGAAGGGAATTAAACAATAAAATTTATGTTACACTTTCCTTTTCATATAGTCATATGTCTAATAAAGCGATAATCCATGAGTAATAGATCTCTGATTCTCAAGTGTATATATATTTTTCATGTGATGTATTCGGTTGGTTTTTATAAAACATATGTGCTCAATTTATCAATATTTAAGTTTACACTGATGATTTTTACTGTTTATATTATGAGTAGCAATTTTTCAACTGGAAAGTTTTCTCCAAAAATTAACAATATTGTCCTATCTGTACATTGTGTAAATTTGACAAAGATATTAACATAAAATTCTTTGTAGGTAATTATCCAGAAAATGTGAATACTAACCTATCAGAGTAAAAAAATATATATGTTTATAACCCTATAAGTTGCGTGTTTAACTTTAAGGGAATACATTATTTTGGATAAATGACTATATATTTTACTCAGGATTTTTTCATTGTTCTGACAGACGATAGTTAAAATACAAATTTGGTTAAAAATAACTTGACCCTTCATAATATTTACCTATTCACGAACAATAAAATAATATATTCATGAAATAAATAGGAACCTCATTATAATCCTGTATTAAGATTGCACTATTTTTTCGGAGAATCGTAAGTTCCTACACGAGAGTAACAGGTAGACAATTACATACGTTAATTCCTACATATTATGTGATGTGTAAGTTCTTACAAAAAAAAAAAAAAAATGTACCTATGTTAGTTCCTACACGACGGAAGACATGTACACGTGTATAAGTTCCTACACTACGTATATTATAAGTTGTCAATCTATACGTCTATAAAATACTGTCTTACATTTTAACCTTTTATTCTTCTCATTATTTTTAAAATTATAAAATATTTTTTTTTTTTTTGTAAGGAGAACCCGCGGCAACATAGGCCATTGGGTGTGGGGTAGTACGGTAGGGGTTATCTTTGTATGTTTGTTTGTAGGTTTTTAAGTGGGTAGGGTTGTAACACGTGTTTGTGTATGTGTGGCAAGGATATGTTGCTAAAAATCCCGGGTGGTCACCCATCCGGGAGCTAGCAACTGCGGCCGGTACGTACGCTCAGTGCGTTTCCGAAGATTGAGCGTACGACCGCGCCTCACCAAGTCACTATTAAATGTTATAAAGAATGCATTTCTTATATTTTTTTTACAATAAATAAAGAATTATTATTTTTTAAATTATTTAATTGATAATATTTATTAACTAGGTAAATTATAACGGTGTGCCGCGGTACAATTCTGTGCCGTAAAGATCGATTAGGTGTGTCGCGAGAAGTTTCTGATATTTATTATTAATAATTATGCTAGTAAAAAAATATTGAAAACAGTAATGTATTTCATTATATTTGTGTAGAGTGTGCCGTGAAAGCTTATGATGTATATTATTGTACACATTGTTACACATTATGTGTATACATTGTATAACAATGTGCCGTGAACCCAAAAAGCTTGAGAACCACTGAAATAAAGGGTTAAAATGTATGACAGTATTATAGTATGAATTATGATATAACTGATATTATATAAATAACTTATATAATATACTAAGTGTAGGAACTTACATTCACCCATTTTTTCTCAGCAACTTTAATTTTTAAAGATTTTATACCTTCAGATATAGTCAATACCCTTTTAGACGATGGTCTAAAATTACATCATTTACATGAAACCAATTTCAAATGTGCGATATTGTGTATATTGTTAGTGTTAAAAAAATTGTATTACGTGAAATTCGTATAACTTAAGAATGTCCTAAAAAATCAATTCAGAAGGTATAATAAAAATTTAAGAAATCAAAGTTGCTTTCTATAGCCTAAAAAGTGGGAGTCCCTATTTAAGAAACATTAATTTTACTTCGAATGCGAACAAAAAACAAGTGATCAAGTTGATAATAAATGCTTTGCCGTACCTACTGCAGCAGGTTTCGATTTCCGAGTGTATTCAGAATTTTTCATAGAAATATTATAGAATGTAAAACAATTTGCAAACAGCCAACCATAATCGGAGACATTCTCAAAATAGGTACATTCAGATTTAAAATTGTTATTTAATAGTAGGCAGTAGCTATGTAATATTGTTATATTAATTGGTCATTTTTTCTTTTACGCAAATGAAAACGAGACAATGGTCGGTTAATAATGCTGAAAGGTTATAAATAATATATTTTAAAATAAAACTGATTAAACATAAGGAAATTCAGGAGATAATTTACGATAGAAATTATTTAAGTAGGAAGCAGTAGGTTCTTTAAATCTTCAAAAATATGTCTATAGATTAGCGAAATTTAAATTTAAAAAACGATCACTTTTATAATTAAAACCATTAAATTTTGTAAGTCATTTTGCAGGAAAGGCGTCTATTAAACTTTAAAAAAAAAATCTGTAGAGTATAATAAAAGCTTATATGGGATATTGGGATACACCCTTGCTTGCGAATGATGTCCTTGATATAGTGAAACCCAAAAACTGTTACACTGCCAATTACCGTAAAATTATTATTAGACAGTTGTCTACAAAAATGTTCGAAACAAAGAATGTCCACGGTGAAAATCTCAAAAACCAAGAACGACCATGGTAATATTATTCAAAATCAAAAAACTTGAGTATATCTACCCATTGAAATAAGATAAAATAGGAACGCCGCGCGCCGTGAAGTCATCAACATTACCTATCATTATGCAACACTGTATATACACCTATATACATATACAAACAAGTTTATATGTCTACATGAAAACACCTTGTATATTATAAACTGTGGTCTGTGAGTCTGTGAATATCTGTAGTTCATACTCTGAAGACATTAATTATAGGTACCTAATTAGTAATTAACATCGTGCTAGATTAAAACCATGTATGTACCTATAGTAAACTATAACCTAATCAATGGTGTACACTGTACATACATTTTTAGTTATAACATGTGTATAATAATCTATTAAATCTGTATTTTATTTGAAATGTTATGAATTATAATCTAGTTGTATAGGTATAAATTGTATAAAGAGATTTTTTTAAATATAATCAGTTACGGATTAAGTTATATACTTATATGTGTATAATACTATAATAATCTGTAGACTGTAGGTAGGTATATTTATTCTATTTTTAATTTTAAAAACGTAATTTTGCAAACTGCAATCGCCATTATTATCAATCAGTATTATTATTTCTTAAACATTTTCCCGGATCGCTCAAGCACAAAGGTATTACGATGAGTATGCAGGAAAATATTACGAGCTTACATGATATTTCCTTAGTGTATTGTATTGTGTATAATACACACTGTATTGTGTTCCAGTTAATATATCTACGACCTATTTTCCTACTACATTAGTTCTTAAAAAACTGAATAATACACAATCTGCCGCGGATTGCATAACATTTTCAGCCAAGGAAATTATCGTTCGACAAATCCGTCAAATACCCATATATTATTATAATAATTAATAATAGGTAATTGCACATAAATATGTCCTTTTTTGGAAGAGGAGGATACGCTGACTCACTCAGTACCTATCAGTTAATATTGAGTATAAGAGGGTAAGAGAATATGAGATAACATTTCAAAACGATTTTGTTGTTAATATTATTTATTTGTAGTTTTTATCATTGATTAAGTACGTCATACATTATCAATATGATTCTTAAATTAGTTAAATTGCATTTCGGTCTAATGACCGATAATTGAGGCAACTAAGATTTTATGTATTCCAAACGACATTTTATTAAAATACATTGTACCTATACAAATCACGCAGTTTTCATAAATACGTATTCGGCTTCATAAAAGGCGTGGATGTAACAAGTTTGAATTAACGATTTTGAAATTTATTGTGAACCAATAGTCTATTTTGTAGCAGGGACTTCTTCTCTACTCATTCCGTTTCAGGTATATTGTTCTTTGTGACTTTGTTATAGACAAAAACGATTATTTATTATATACTGTTGCAGTGTCGTATAATAATGTATAATAATGATTCGTTAGAATTGAGAAACACTTGGAAATTACTGACGTGTGTGCATTAATACAATTGAGGATTAAAGTCATGTGTAATTGTGTAAACTATAGAACTTATATAATATTATATAGTTGTACTTAAAATTATATTACTTCCTAACTGTATTGTACAGATAATATACAGTAATATTATATAGATACCTACTTGGTACCATTGGTGGCGCATTAGTTGGTTACATTTATTTTCTCATGATATAAAAACCATTTGATATCAAACACGTTTGTGATTTCCTCATTGAATTCCACTGTGTAGTGTGTTAATTATCGGCTATCGCTAAAAATATGAATTTCAGCAACGAATGCATTTTAAATCAATAATTTTTAATCCTTTGTATGGCGATCAAAAAAGTTGTTGGTTTGTCTTTTTTTAGATGATGGGTATAAAAAAAGGTACCACGCGACATTGATAAATTACAATGTTGACATAATAATACTTATCAACGTTGTATATACATTTTAAATAAAAGTATTTATTTTTATTTTCTAATGTAAATAATGACTTAAAAATGACTGTTTATAAGTTTTCAATGCAAAAAGTACAATAATTTATTTTATACAGATTAAATTCACTTGACGAAAAAAATGTAATATGTGTAAGTACTCAGTGGCGGATCAAGGGGGGGGGGGGGCGATCGTCCTGTTCTCTTAAAAAATTCATATCCATATAAAATGTATTGTGTATATTAATTATTAGTTTTTGAAAACAGAAACAGCCTCTATATTTACGTCTATGAAATACCACTTCCCCCCCCCGTTATTTTTGGCTGGATCCGCCCCAATAAGTAGTAAGTACACATAATATACGCTTTCGATTGTATTATTATAATGCTGCTTAATACTTTACTGCGATTGAAAATGCTGTGGATCTAATAATATTTAACGCAGTGGTGCGCAACCTGCGCAAAATTTTATTAGGAGTTCGCCAATAATTTTACACCAAATGAAAAAGTAAATTTATATTATACAGTTACATAATAATGGTAGGAAGGGGGGTTGTATTATCGAAATAAAACATTTTAGGGGGCCGTGGATCAAAAAAGATTGCGCACCATATAGGTTTAGCATATATATTTTTAGTTGATAGGTACTTATGTTTATTTTAGATTCTGAGCTGAGCGAGGAATGTATTGATTTTAAAATGATGTGCGTTTTTTATTTTGTATTTTTTTTTTGTGTCTGTCATCACGTTTTGGGGCAGTAAAAGTGCTTAGATTTTCGAATTCAGTACCTCATTTGATCAGAAAGTGAATCTAGTTGGTACTTTGGGGGGTCAATTTTTTCTAAATAATCGGAATAAACCAACTAAAAATTAAGGGAAAAATGGGAAATTTTACGCACAATCAGTTTTCGACAAAATCGATTTCGGTTTTTGATGTAATTTTATACCAAATAACCATAGATACATGCAATTTTCACCAAATGTTTATATAAATATATTCTATCCACCATGCAATTTTCAAAAATGTTTGACTTAAGTTGAACTATTCATAGGCATATGCAATTTTGATCATTACGAGTATTAGTTTTTTTTAAATCAATACCAATAAAAATGTTTTTGTTGGGTAGAAAAGCTTGAAAATTTAATACAAGACTCCTAACATATTGTTACAATAGGAGTTGAAAAATAAAAGAAATTCATAGTCACAATTTTTTTTTATAAGCATTCAAAGTTTGAATTTTGACAAAATACATAAAAATCACAAAAATTCGCAAATTATATTAAGCTAGAAATTCATAAGAAATTTTCTTTTTAAATCTAAGATTTGAAATTTTTCTATAATCTATAATATATCCTAGACAGATAAATCGTCTTAGCTCAGAATCGTTTTTCGTATACAATGATATTATAATATAATTTGATTAGAATTTAATTCCATCCATTACAGTAACCCACTTGTAACCTACTGTACAGCAGAGCGACATCCGCGACTTACCAGCTTTTTTGACATGAAAATATTTTCGATTTTCCGATTCGTTTATAATTGAAAAATACTGATCTCACGTCAGCATAAAATGAAACTTATTACCTAACTTAATTAAATCATAACTTTTAAATTATTAAAATAAATTGTTACTTATAAATGCCAAATGGCTATAATAAATAATTATTACTTATAACGCTGCATTGTTGGAATGAAAATATTTTGATTTATCATTTAACAGTAAGTACTATGTAGTTATAACGCCGTTATCGTCCGTCGCGAAGGATTTTGAGTTGTCACACTGCTTATAATCATAATTATTAATTACTGAACATTTTTACGCTAGGTCGTGGACTTACCCGCTCTTTTGTATATACACCTCGTGTAATTGAAATAATCGCTTAGTTCTTAAACTGATAATACCTATACTTAACACTAAAGATACAAAAAGGAAAAAATAATATTATAAATGATTTTGGTGCAGTAGCCACTACCAGACACCAGTCTTATATTTTGAAGTTGAATATGAGTAATTGTCTATATCACATTACTTATATAGTTTAAAATATTGTATGTCATATATATATATTTCTGTACATGATAGAGTTATTTCGTCTCCCGGAGAACTTACCACATAAAAATAAATATTCTAAACACGAACTACAGGTCTTTCCTCTGGCAAAGTCTCTAAATATTTTGAATATTTTTTATCTTCATTTTTAAGTTTTTTTTATTGCCTATATAGTCAGTATTCGAAACTTTCACTTAAATATTGAATTCGTTTATATTCACGTTCTTTGAAAAAATTAATATGTTAATTTGGTCGATCATTTAAATTGTTTCGTTTAATTTTGTTTAATCGTTTAAATACTAACCGTGGAAACCATAATATTATTGTCATTTTATATACATGTTTAAGTGCCTACTGGAATTTCACGTATTTTGTTTTTATAATTCGTTGTCAAATGAATATTAATAATAATAATGTTATCATAGAATATTATTAATCAATATTCATAGTACATAAATATTATATTTATTAAATAGAATAAATTAATTTAAATGTCTTAGAAGTCATTCAAATTAATTAAAAACATAAATATCGGTTACGTTCACTGTCACTCGTTCCAAACACTGTCAGTACATAACAAAGATATTCGTAGGTTCTAACTTCAAACACTCGCTTTGTAAGGGGTTTTATATAGGCAATTTTAATAACTTTTGTAAAAAATTAAATTCTTAAACAGTGTATATTAATTGTAATATTAAACTGTATTTAAAAACAAATAATATAAGTTATTTGTTATAAATTTATAATTAAGTTACTATATGAATATTAAGTAAATTTTAAATATATTATAATTTAATGTAAGTGGATATAATATAATATACACTCGTTACATATATGTGCCTATAAAATAATATAATATCAAGCTTGTTCAATCATTCAATAAATCGTCAAACAAGATCAGTATAGAGGTCTATAATTTTATCAGCGTTTAATTTTTGAAGATGCAACAACTTGGTACCCGTTAAGATGTAGGCACGAATCACTCATGCTCAAATACTCCTCCGACTAATTTTCCTTAATCTTGCAGAGGACTGAAAAATTTATTTTAAATTTTAAATTTTAAATATAAAATAAATTCATAATTAAAATAATATTGTGTCGCATGTATTTTTCTTTGCTTTCAAAAGAGGGAGGTGCCATATGTTTATTGTTTACCTCTCCAGGCATACCATCACTGCACAATGATGTTAAACATATATAAATGGATACATGGTCAATTAATGATCAGAATATTGTAATTAATGTTTATATTGTGTGTTAAAAATAAAATAAACTTAATAAACTACGCAATACGAATTAACATAACAAATATTATGTCATAATGATGTTTTGGAATAAGTATAATAAAACATTTTGTTGCAAATGAAAAATCCAATAAAATCATGAGCGGACATTCGTAGTTTGCGCAGATATTCCCTCGAGCCTTAATCTTGTCAACATGGGCCTGTATATATCGGGGGTAAATGGTAATACCATCCCTTTGGCTTGTATTTCTCCTGTAATGACAAAATTTAACGATTATTGTACATTATCTAAAACATTTATAATCACTGTCCATAGTGAATACCTGAGGTAAAGCATATTTGTGTATTCGAACCACCCAACTAAATAATTATCGTGGTAAGCTGCGGTTTCGAGGAATGTTTATATGTAAATTATTATTCCTACAGCTGAATAAATTAAAATATGCATAGGTATTCCAATGACTACATTTATATTGTGTACATTGTCTTACCATCTCATCACCTACGTCTAAATTTACATTTTTAATCTGATTTTTAAAAATGATGTAGTTGCTATTGGCTGTAGTTTAAGGTGCCTATATGAAATGACTATATTTTTTTTCATCTTTTTGTCTTTCTAAAACATGTATCTATAAATCGTCTCATTGATATAAATAATATTAATATGTATAATATATATTTATTTGATAAAAAATGATCAAATTAATTTACTGTTTATTAGCAGCCACTGAATAAAGAAGATTATTATAGCTTATTAGCTTGTAGATCATCACTAAATTTGAATCTTGAACACATAACGGACATTAAAAACTTAACTTTAAACTTGATTAGAAACCTAGTCAATAGATTTTGACGGCTTGTTGGTTTGAGTTTCTATAAGTCAAATATGATAGATTTTTATTTTTGAAATCGAGTAATTTTCAAAAAACATGAATAAAAAATCAAAGTAAAAAAAGTTATCATCGAAAGAAATGGACAAATTATGGTAGGTCACTCTTCAAATATTGTTTAAGCCTTCAAAACTAAGGTTAGTACCAATTATAATAGATTGATTTAAGATCATTGCCACTTTAAAACTAAGCGCAACTAATAAATTTGATTATTATATTCACCTTGGAGGACCATAGTAGCTGCTATTGCTGTCGGTATCCCAACTGTCTTTGCCATTGCTGTGTATCCGTTGGTTTCGCCGTAAGACACAAGCGTTACCAATTTCTTTTCATACCGATTTCCGGGCCACAAAACTCCGATGTCATGGTACAATACCACCAGGTCCCTTTCGTCTTTACCTGCGTGAACAAAAATGATTTCTCATTTAACGATATACAATATTATAATAAGTACTTAGTACACGCATTCGTTAATACATTATGTAATAATTGAGTTGGATACAATTTCTCTGTTTGAGTTCAATGAATTGTAGGCTGTAGCGGAGAGCTCAAATATGTACTAAGAATTTGAGTTTTAATCGAAGAAAAACATGAATAAATATTAAATTAATACTTTTTTAAATTGAGATTATATCTAGTTTAGTGTTGACGCTTGATTACAAAAATAATATACCTAATTATGTAATTCTGTATAGGTCCATACACTATATTGCTTTATAAAAATATTATACGCACTTAAAGACAATTTTGAAGCAATAAACTGCGAAAACGTGTCCAACGGAGAGCCAAGTTTTAAGACTGGTTCCTCAGTTAACAGTCCTAGATCCATGACTTTGTCCATGACTGACGGTCCGATTTTATCAGCTACTTTCGACAACATATTCTCGTAGAACATGTCGATATCATTGATATCTAATAGCGTGCAAATCAACTGACACTATATTACAACGAACGTGTTTATAAAAGTATTATCAAAAAAACCTAGATACTGTACAGTATAATAAGCCGATAATTAGTAAGACGTATAATCGTAATATATCATGTAACTAGCTGAGTTGACACCTCTTTTTTCGATATCTGATAAACATATATATATATATAATATATAGGCCGATATAAAACCGATAAAATCAAAGATAATATTATTTTATTAATAAGTAGAAACACTGCTAGAAACAATTTAAGAAGAGTAAATGATATTGTCATTTGTTCACAAAAAAAAAGTAAAACTTAACTATAATGTACACACGACGTAGTTCTTATGTTTTTATTTTAATAACTATATTGGCTATTTGATTGTCCGGTAACTGAAAACGTATAGTGCCAACATATTAGGTTGATACCATAATACCGGTTATTGGTTTCAGTACATTTTTAATTTTAAATTTTTAAAAAGTTATAATTTCACAACCACGACATAATATTATCAAAATATTATTAGCAATAGTCGCTTACCCATGTGATGTCAGGTCCATTTGGATGGAGCGCAGCGTGGTCTTTAGTCTCGATAAGACGCAGTTTTTGTAGTATGATCATCATCTCAGAAAACCCTATGTTCATGATATATATATACGATTTATGTCAGGAAATATTGGTTGGATATAAATATATAATTATTGAATAATATAAATACATAATATATTTTACGTATTTCAGAATACTGATCATACCTTTATACCGTATGGTACCTCTGAGCATGGTCTGTACTTCAGCTGCAATGCCGTAAAGTTTGGCATATCGGGTGCTGTCTCGATTCGGAAAGCCCTCAAACGAAAATCCTGGTAAGAAATCCAGTTCGGTCGTGTTGTTCATTAGAGCACCGCCGCCGGGAATATTGATTATCTAAAATATTCAGTTAAAAGTTAAATTGTAGAAAAAATGTAAAATAATGAAGTGATACGTCAAAACTATTCTGCAGTGTACTTGCCTCGTGATCTCGCAAATATTTGGCTTCAGCTACGGTGTTCACAAGCGCCCCACGAGGAAACCACGAGAATTTATATCTTAATGGATTGTTGGAGTATTCTGGAGCCGGCAAACCCCCGCAATACGATACGAACGAGTCAATCTTACCACCCTCTTCGTGTATCTGATCGATGCATTCCATGGCCAATAGATGGTCGATGCCCGGATCCAAGCCAACTTCGTTGACGATGGTTATACCAGCTTCAACGGCTCTATAACATGCAAATATAGAAATTTTAAATTTTAAATAAATATTTCAGTTCTGCGTTATTCGGTGGTACCTATCGTGCAATTGTGACATTTTATCCGAACAATACGAAGCTGTCACCATGTTCTTTTTCAATTCTATACACTGCTCAGCCACCAAGTGATGGAATTGACTAGGGAGGAGCGATATAACCAAATCCGATTGTCCTATAAGTTCTTTCAAATAACTCAAGTCCTCCAAAATATTTATTTGAGTTGGCTGAACTCTATTGAACTTGTTCGCCAAGATGTTGGATCCACTTATGTCCATAGAACCTATATAAAATATAAACACATTGAATAGAGTGTAGATCGAAGTTTTATTGTAATATAAGTAATAATAATTGATGATTAACATTAATTAAGTATTACCAAGTATGATTATTAACGATTCATCTTTTAAGAGATACTCGATTAATGGGCCACACACATGGCCTGAACCGAGCACTAATAATTTTTTGCCAGTGTGATCAGCGTTTGAGGAAGCGAATTTATTGGCTAGACGCAACTCTTTGATATATTCAAACCGTTCGGTCAGTGATCCGTTGCTGGCGATGATAGCCTACAAAAACAAATCTTTATCAATATAATGTGATAAATTATATACCGTTATGAGTGTGGCGGACTCACTCCTAAGACCGTTGGTGAAAAAGCATGGTCTTCCAGTGGTTTAGTGGCGTCGGATTGTAGTATGTTCATGGCGTACGGAAGTACTAAGTTTCCAAATAAGTCCGTGGATTCCATTGGCAGCTGCGTTGGCATATTATCTATCGAGCATACCAATACCCCCGATCCTCTGAAACTGTTAGATACACCAATTAACATAGGCGCAATTTCAATAAAAAAAAACTAAGGTTGCTTATGCTATACATTTTGTCATTTCAGTTTTTTTTTTTTTTGAAAGAATAAGTTTTTGATACATAGCACGATCATTATTTTAGGGTGCTAATTTTAAAATTGGTGGTGCTAATAACCCCTAAGCCCCCCCTATTTGCACCGATGCCAATTAATGAAATTTAACGGCATTCACGATTTGTCAGTTTTTACATATTTTCATAAATGCACGCTACCTACCTTTTGGTATCTTTGTGTAAATGTGCGTCGTACAAGCAGAACGGGTTGTCAATGGTAGTGCACTCGTTCATGAACTCGATAGAACCACCCGGGTCTGCAGATATATCACATATGCCTAATAACCTGTGTGGAAGTCCAGGTGCACCTTCAGATATCGGTATCCAAGGGAGTTGACAAGGAGTCATCAGCGACTTTGCATCCGGCACCGTCAACAGTTTGGAACAATCTGGAGCCCAATATATGCCGTTGATGATGACGGAAGCATACGGAGCGATCTGCGTTGAACGGATAATGTATGTGACAATAATTGTATACGTGTATACTGTATATTATAATCATGTGTTATTATAATTTTTATTGATATTATTATAGACTATAAAGTATCATTATTAATATTGTAGTTATTATATTATTATTATTATTATTATGTTTATTATTTTAATCATAATTGTTGGAAATTGTTATTATTAAAAGTTATGAACTGAACAACTATAAGACGAATCAAACCTTTTTGTTGAACGTTGATCTGTATTTGGAGGGATATTGTTCATATTCTTCTTGATCGTACTCTCCACCATCAATTCTTTCTAAATAATCTTTACGCGTGACCACGCATGCGTAAAACTTTGTGCTGCCTAAAATATTACCAACATTTATTTGTAGTTCATACATAACTTGAACTGGATGATAAAACTGCAGGTATAATATATGTGTATAATTTTTTTAATGGTTTACCATTATAAATTAGTTTACACAAAACAATAAAAAACTGTACTACCTCCATGTTCTGCAACTTTTTGGAGCATTGACGGCGGCACGTACTCGTGTGGTAACTCTTGAAATATTTCTTGTGCACCTTGCGACACGTTTCCCGATCTAGAAAGTGTTAGGCAAATTAAAAGTAATAACTGTTTTCTAATTACAATTTTTTTCTCTAAGTAATAAAAACACTTTTAGAGTACCCCGTAAAAACAAACGTAATCGGTCCTATCGATTTAGGCATCATGCCCAACGCGATCTCATATCCGGCGTCCCTTAGCGCTTGCCTGGCCATCATCGAATTTCTGTAATTGTGGGCAGGCCCGATGTGCTGTGAATGCAATAAGGATTTACGATATATTTATACTTTTCAAACAGTTATCGGATTACCGACTTACCATTAGTGGTGTATGGTGTCCAAGTGCCAGTAATCGCAATCCTAAACCGTGTAAAATATTAATGATACCTGCGATCCCGGCATACTTTCCAAAAGCCACTACTCTATTCCCGGAAGAATCCATCAGCTTTTCATAATCTATTAGCCGTATGTTCTTCAAATCACACCAGCACAAAACACGTATGTCATTATACAAAGTTTATTAAGAACATAAGAAGTATGGGTATACAAATTTTAAAATATTAAGGATTTAGGTACTTTTTCTAAAATGGCGTCCAGCAGGGCCATGTTGGCTTCTTGTGCTTTGATTGTGTGCGAGAACATGCAGTACGTTTTGTTTGGTAGCAACAAATCAATAGGGACTTGTTTCACTCCGAATATCACCGACGCCTCGGATATGTCTTCTTGTATCACTGCTCCGGCGTTTACATAAGCCTATATTTGAATATTTCAGATTAAATTATTGGTACAATGGTACAAGTATGAAGTAACCAAGTTTTATGTTTATAGAATAATATTAAGGTCAAAGCTGATCGTCGCCTTTGACGTATATTAAGATAATATGCTTGTACTTGTTACCTATTACTGTATCCTTGTTACAAATTGTACCTATCTAAAAATCAAAATTCGAAAACTTTCAGACCGTATTTTATATTCTGGTTGTCTATATACACAGTCGTGTCATTTTTATTAGGTACCTATTTATCATATTATAATTTAAAAATTAAAAAAATTATTGGAAAGTTTAGACGATCGGTTGCATTAAAAAAATCGATTAGGAATGTAAGTAATCCAAACCTCAAATATTAAGCGTTTTCTTATAATTTATTAACATATTAAAGCCATAAGGGTTTTTTCTCGGACTGTTAAATGTAAAATATCACGGTTTATTCACATCATCAAACATTCATAAAATAATTAACATATAGGTATATTATATAAAAACACGCGTCGTGAAATAGTACATTTCCGTTTCATTTATATTTTATATTAAAATATTAGATAATTTATATTTTATACTTGAACGGGATAAGCTCTTCTATTTGCCGGTTGGACGATTACTTTGACGCCGTTCCTGGTTAATTCGGCCACATTGGCCGGTGCGAATGGGGCTCTCCTCTCCCACACGGATTGATCTTCTCTTCGTATAGCTATCACTTTTCCGGTCTAGTAAAACGTTTTAAATTTAAACATACTTTTTTAGAAAAATATTTAACTCAATATTTAATATTTTAATAAGTATTTAAAGAGTTTATTTCTTACATGTTTTTTTCGGGCGATCGTAAAACCAGAATAATACTTAAAACTTCTTAACATAATTTAAAAAAATAAAAATTTTGGATAAATATCAAGTAAGAATTAACTTTTACACAACACTGCATGTGTGTTGTCTTTGTATTTGCAATAGGCGATGTAAAATATTATATTATTAATCATTGTATTATTATCAAATTATAGTTAAAAAATGGTTGTTTATTTTCTGATAATATTTTCACACAAATTAGAAGAGAATAACAAGATAACATAAAATTAATAAACTATAATGAATAGATTTTGTATAATGCTAACAGTTCTATAAGTATAAAAAAAACTGTTCTGTCGAAGAGCAAAGTTCGCTTATTGTTATTAAATATGTGTTATTTTTTAGATATTGATGAGCATATCAATGAATGTATCGATTTGATAATGATGTATGTTTTTGTACATTTGTACATGATTTATAGAAGAAAAAATGCTTTGATTTTTAACTTTGATGTTTTTTTTTTGGTAATCGTCACCTACTATTATACAGCAGAGTAATTTCCTAATTTTTCCTTCTTTTTGTTAATGGAATAAACTATAAAGTGATTAAATTAACAAGAAGACATCAATTAACGTATCTAAGTATTTTTGAAACATGGTTATTATATAATTTAAATATATTGTTAAACGAATTCAGATTAAAAATATTTATAGGAGGTGTACTCTTCAAAAACAATACCTCAATTAGTATTTAATAGTTAAATATTTTAATTAAATCGAAATGAATTATTAATTTTGTAAATATTCTTATGATAGATGATATTAAAACTTTTATATTTTAATCACCAACAACTTATTAAGAAATAACATTAATTAAAATCACAATGTATAATTTAATATGTTTGTGTACTTACTATTATTTATAAATGTTAAATTTTTAGGTAATAATAATATTATTTTTATATTGCGGTAAGTACATATATTAGCAGTTTAAGTATAATTTATTTATTTATAACTTTAATTTGAATTTGAGTCTTTTGAATTCATCAATGATCATATTATTTTGAGTTGATATATATATATATATATATAATATAAAACTTTTCATATGCCTGGATATCAAAAAAAAATTTAATGATTTTGGTTCATCTACCTTACTATATATATGTATAAATAAATTGAAATCTATAATCCCTCGTTTTAAAGTTTATAAAAATCATAATAATAATGATACAAATTTTTAACTTTTGCCAACCTACTAGAAGGTACCTACTTCTTAAAATTTCAAACATTATGATTTGCTAGCGATACATATACGTATAACTACATAAGTAAAAAAGGTTGAATCTTAAACTAAAATATTTTATTATTCAGATTTCAAGTTATAAAATGTTTAATGGAAATAATGTTTCAGTAAGGGAGACCGAGTCTAGTTGTAACGTGTCCAACACAGGGTAAGTTGTAACATAGGCGTTAAGTATCTATAGATTGCTTTTATAGAATTTTAATAGATGTCGTTGGATTCGTAAATAAAGGTTATTATATATTTTGTTGTTATCAGAATCATTCAATAATTCTTAAGGCGATAACAATCATAAAACTGATTTTATCACTAAACAGTGAAAATATTTTGTTACTTAACTATTTAGCTAAATTTATTTACTGTTATCATAGTTTTAAGACTTAATAAAAAATGTCAGTTAAACTTTAATCCTTAAGTTGTAGAGATAATTATATTGCCATAACGCTAATTAGTCTAAGAGTATTATACAACTTTTTTAATTACCATAAATATCAAGAAAAGTTAGAAAAGTAATTTTGAGGTACAAAGTAACAAACTGGCTGTAACACATTTTTCACCGTAGTATTTATTTATAACAACTTCACAATGCAATTATATCACACTTGAATTGAATTTAAATACTATATTATTGATATATTTAAAATAATATATTTTTTTGAATGCATAATATATTTTATTGATGTTATTAATAAACATTTAACATTTTTTATTTATAATAATGATGTAAGATCAACTTGTATGTGAAAATTATATAACGTGACACAGATGACTATTTTATTTTAAAAATGTATATTATTATTATTCATATTCTCACAGAATTGTTTATTTCGAAATATTGTTTTATTTTTTAAATATACATAAATACTGGGGTACATTGTAACAAAAAAAAAAAAATCATTAGATTGAACTTAATATCAATTTATGTGTTTATTACTAAAGGGCAAAAGCCCATAATGCATATTATGAATCAAAACAACATTCTCTATCTATTAGTACAAGAAAAAACCGATATTGAATATTATTTTTTAAGATACAGCTACAAATATGAAAAGTGTTACAACTAGACCCGGTCTCTCCTAGGTATATGCAATATTTTATGATAATTTACACTATTCTAAATAAAAATATAGACAGTAATTTATGCATTTACTTATATCCTACTCTGCAGCAATCACTATAACCGCGTTAGAAAGTTGAAATAATCGTTTATTATAAATAAATAACCAATTATATAATATTTTGTTATATTAATTAAAATATATTTAATTGAATATAAAACATAAATTCTATTATAATTGTTTACTTAATAAGTTGTGTTATTTATATTTATTTATTATTTTTAGTTCAGCGTAAAATTCATTTTTTTATACAAATAATTATAATAAATTACAATACATACAAATTTATTCAAACTCTTCATTAATGATAGATACTATATAAACAATGTATACATAGCTATGCTATTGCTATATATTGTGAAAAAAATTATAGGTGTTAATTATAATGTGCAAATAAAATTTAAAAAATGCTCAACTTAACCAATATCTCTAAGGTACTCCCTACTCGTCGAAGTAATGTTCATTGCTATTTATTGTTATGACTAAAAGTAGTTTTTTAGTAGGAACCTATCCACTTTGTTCATACTCTATAACAGGGATGGCCAACATGAATACGTCCACGAGCTACATGGTTGAATATCAAGAGCCAAAATGTTTATAAATACATTTTCTAATATTTCTAATTTTATCGTTTTTTATCGCTAGTAAATAAATATTGGTTTTTTTAATAAGAAGCGAGCCGCATACGACTATGACAAGAGCCACAAGTGGCCACACCTGCTTTATAGCATTAAAATTGAAATTATATTAGTGAATCGAATTTTCAACTTTATTCTGAAAATACATTTTTCGTTCGGAATGTCAACGCTTTTTTGGGTCACCCATTGTAGGTATGTAAGTCGAATACTCAAATTATTATACATTTATACGATTAATGAATTTCATGTAAAATAATAAACTTTGTTCGGTTTATTGTTGCACGCGTGATATTGAAGTGCATTGTATATTATTATGCATTTATTATAATATGCATTATCAATATCATGATATGAATTCACGTAGGTACATGTGAAAATTGGTGTAAACTAAACTTATAAAGTGATAAATAAAAGAATTTAAAAAAATGTTTTATGTTGAAATCGTCAATGGTAAGTTTTAATCACACTATATTAGAGTTTGTCATGAATACTCGAAAATCATATATTATAATAGAAGTGATATTAGGAGCTACTTATAAAAAATAAAATGATTATTTTAAAGCTTCTTACAGAGATTTTAATTTTTACAAATTTAAAATTTATATTTGAACGATTATATATGGGGTAGCCGGGTAGGTATATATGATATAGGTACTATAATATTTACGAATCTTGAACATTCAGTATAACGTCTTATTTAGTACTTATATAGTTTACAAAATTCATAAATATTTATCTAGAAAAATGAGACCTAATTTTGCTTTAAAAAAAATAGGATTATGAGAGTTGAAAAATAATGAAGATATTTCTGAAGAAAATAACTTCACAAATAAAAATGCAACATGCCAACATTACTACATTATAATGTAAATTGGAATCAATCACTATAGAGCTTGCGATTTACTGACTATAGTAGTTAGGTATATTGACAATGATAAATCATACGAAATACGATTCTGAGTAGTGAGTGAGTACACAAGACTCAGGAGTAATAAAAAATGGTCCAAACTTTGTTTGAAATACATGCTTGTTATTTGTCTATATTTTGTTTTAGCATTTTTCATTTGTATATAACCTTCAGTGATACTTGAAAAAATTAAATCAACGTTTAATGAATGTCTGATCTATAGAAGAGAATAGATATACTAGTATAATGTAGGGATTTAATGTTTTTACAAAACATTTTTTTTTAAACACTAATAAAAAAGACCTAAAAGATGTAAATATATAGTTGACTATAGTAATTTTAGTAATTATAGTTAATTCAACCTCTATAGTGTAAGCTAAAAATATTAAATAATTGTAAAACAAAAGTATGCATTATTACAGAAGCATTAAGTCGTTTGGAATCTCAAAGTTTCAAAATAGATTATTGAATTAATCAATTGATTAATCGGTTATCCGATTTATCGGCTATTAGAACTTATAATTGATAATTAGTTGTGTCAAATAATAATCGCACAGAGGCTTATCTAGAACAAACACAAATTTAAACCAAAATAATCATCTAAACTTTGAATTTTAAAATATTTAGAATGGTAGTTTCGAAAAAGTATTTAACCGCAACTTGACTACTTACTTCATGTACATATTTGAATAATAAAAACTTTGACAGGTTCTTTGGCTGAAGCATGGTGTTATCAGATTAATTTTTTTTCAATAGCTATATGATGGCTTTTCTGAATGCTTTGCATTTAAGTACGAAAATCCTAAGTTTATGTTTTCTTTATAGTTTTTTTAAAAAAGGTACACCAAAATGAATTCACCAAAAATGTACGTTATCGGTTGTTAGTGCTAGATATCTAGCGTATAGAGCGTATAGATATGTACAACTCTTTAGGCACATATTTGATTTATTAACTTTATCAGGGTATTATAAAATATATCGTATCCTAAAAGCCGATGAAGTCATTAAAGGTCACAAATCTACAGTCAGAGGCCAAACATACTTTTTTGTATACCTTTCCCTTTCCTTTCACCACTAAATGAGACAAACAGTAGTTAACTAAACAAATGTTTATTTTCTTTTATAAAAATAGTTTATGACTTTTAGGAAGAAGCAATTTCTTTTTTTGGAATAGAGTATTCTAATTTATACGAGTCGGTTAAGTTTTGAATAATTTTGACGAGTTACAACGAGTATAATATCTTGAATATTTGTGAAAACTGAAAACAGAAGAGTTTGATTATATAACTAATTTTATATAATATTACCAACTATTAGTAGTAAAGTAACCTTATAATTCAAAAACAATGTACGGAAGAATAATGCGTATTGTTTTGTGGTATTAATACGAAAATTAGCATACATTTATTTAAAATTTCATATTGAATATAGGCAATTGTAATATAAGTAATAATGTGATGTTTCAAATTTCTACGATTTTGTTTATATATTATAATAAAATAACAAATTTGTTTGAGGATAAATCGTTATTATATACGTTTAAAATTGTAATATTTGATGTTGTTTAGATTTGAGTTAAAAATTCATACGTTTGTGTGAGTAAATAATATGGATGCTAGCCGCCATGTGTCAGGTAAGGAATATATAATAAAAAGGAGACTGGACTTATGAATTATATTATTTCATTGAAATTTTGGTAGGTATGTGATTAAAAATTGAAAGTAATCCATTATTATCAAATTTAAACCCGATATCACGTATTGTTACTTTGGTATTATTACTTTTAATAAATTAATGATATTACCAATGAAAAATTAAATTTGATAGGCATCTTTTAAAAAGAAAATTTAATTTTAGAGAATTTTTTGAATAAATACAAATCATTGTCTTGATACAATTTTTGAATGTTATTTAGACTAATAGTTGTAGTTTCATTGCATGGTCGGCTAATGCCTAAATTTAACATATTCAAGAGTTAAGAAGACGTGATACCTGCATGTATTGTCTTTGTCTTACAAGTGCGTAACATAGTACATTTTTCGCTCAGCAGAACACGTCTAGCTCCGTCAGCTTAAAAATTAGAGTGAACTGACTTCTTATAAAATTTAAACGTAAGATTATAATCTAGACAACCTCATGTGCTTTTAATTATATATTAAATTTGTCTAGATAACAATCATATACCTTTAAGTTTTATAAGAGGTCAATAAATTCCTCTAATTTTTAAGCAAACGGAGCTACACGTGTTCTGCTGAACGTAAAATGTACTATATAATGCACTTGTAAGACGGAGACAACACATGCGGGTATCACGTCCTCTTAAATAATTTTTGATTATATTGTTAAACAAAGGTCAAAACTAAGAAAGAGATTAACGATTTCCTTGAAGAACACCTGAATTAACATGATTTTGATTAGAAATAAGACACTTAGATTACAATCTGTGTATTAATTTTTACACGAACAGTCGAAACCATAAAATAAGAGGTTTAACACATAAGCTTTGAGATTATTAAATAAATGTTATTATTATAACATAGGTTAATCTAAATCATTTTTATAGCTGTATTAATAACGCCACTAAGTAACTTGTGATTGATTATTGAAAGATTTTAAAATATAGTGTTTAAATATGCATAGGTTTGTAATTTATTGTTGATTATTTTTGGGTAACGACGTAATGATTGAAGATCGAAAAAGATAATATTTATAATAGCATGGAATTTTTTTTTAGGCAAATGTTTTGTTCAACGTGACGACGATGATATAATATTACATACCTATTACTTGTAAGTTGTTGTATAGAACAGAATTGTTACGAAAAAAAAAAAAAAAAATGATATTGAGTGAATTCCATTTTTTCAACTGAATCATAAACAACTTTCGAACTTTAAAATCTATGTACACTATTTATAAAATAAAAACACTGATTCTGTGGAATTACACTCAGTAATTAAGTGGTTCTACCTTGTATTATAATAATTATTATACTGTTGGTTTATTGGAGATGAAATGTTAGTTTTAACTCATTCATAAAACAAAATAATTCAGTGAAACTTTCATCAGATTTTTAAAGTAATTTAGAAGCTTTTTTAAGCATTTTAATTACATTGCTTTAAAAATGTATAACTATATATACAGTACAGTATATAAGTAAGTATATACATTTAGTTTTTTAAATAAATGTTATTCTATTTCTGATTCATCTTCTCCAAAATAAAAAAAGTTATTGCATTTTTTGGTTTGTAGGCTAATTGACAACGCTCTTGTCGGTTTAACTATCCCTTGCCATTCTAACTCAACACACATACAATAATTTGTATTATCCGCACTTAAATGCCGACATTTTTGACATACTTAAGTTATGCTTTCCTAGAGTTCTTAAAAATGTATTACTTATATGAACCATCAAACATTTTACAGGCTTTTTCAAAAAATCTAATTATTTGAATTCCATTTTGCATACAAAAATTTGATAAATAATAATTGGATACATTTTTCATTCCCTTTATTCGATGTAAATATATAGCAAATGATAAGTAACGAATATTGTGCAAAGTTCTTATGATTTTGGTCCAACTGCCTGAGTATATTTTGTACTATTATGTAGCTTAAATCTTAAATTGATAAATATTTTTAGAAGTATCTTCAATCATATTCGAAAAGATAAATTATAAGATAGATTATGAAATATACATGAAAAAATTTACATACTTCAGCTAAATTTACCAATTAACTTTTCTATGTATTTTTACTTATAAAAAATGAATTTATAATAGTTAATTGTTTATTAGAACTTTTATTTGTTTATATAAAACGCTATTTGTATGGTGTTGCACATACAATTCACCTCCATGTGGTATTAAAAATGATTTCCTACATAATTTACAATGACCATATAAATTGTTATTTTCTGATTTTTGAAGCAATTATAAGAACTTAACCACATTTAACGAAAAGTACAAAGTCGTTTTACCTTTTTCAGTGGAGTACTTCGTTCTCCGAAATCTCTCATTTTATATTGTATAAATAGGTACATTCAATACATGTCATATACACATCACGAAAATGCGTAGCGTACTGACGATTCACTTCAAAATTAATTATTCATGTTCTTGTCATTGAAATACGTATTACGTATTAAGAAAAATACAGATTAAGTAATAATAATAATACAGACACGCACTCATTAATAGCAATAAATTGGTCGGATAACGATTTATTGATACTTTTTATCGACAGTTCTATTGCATGTATACATGTGGAAAAGATAAATCATTATTTTTCCAATATCCCTATGAAAATTTTTCTCGTAATTGACCATGTACACAAATCGTGTATGTCACACTAAAATCGGGATGGTTGGTAACCCTGCGTATACGGTTACAATATTATACTCTAATGTCGTATGTTGTACATTTAGAGAATATTTACTAAAAAAAACTTAAGAAATGAGTACCTACTATATTATGCCAAGGGTGCCATTTAAATTTTTTGAAGGGAATGCTAACAACTATAGGCAGGCCAAAAATATTGTCAGCTGGCCAATATAATATATATTGTACAATAGAGCATTATAGTATTATTACGAAAAATATATTAGAATCTTAATATTTCACATTTAATAATCTGAAATATTATGAATATTGAATAACTAATAATAATAAGTTAGTTTTAAAATATCTAAAACAAAAAAAAAAATAATTATACGTTCTCACTTCTCACATGATGCCCAAATATCTATTCTGGCTACGGTAATGACACCTCACCACAAATAGCAGCAAATATTTTCTCAACTTACAAGTTCAGAAGATAGTAGATAATATTTGCGATCAAGAGACACCATTTTCAAAACCATATGCCAATGGCTTTTTTGCTAAAATTTCCAAAATAAAATGTATAGTCATTATTATGCCTGTAGGCATCTACAAACATTTTTGCATAAAAATTTCCTGAATCCTCAGCGCATAAAATATTTAATATAATCCAAACATTTTTATATTTCACTTAATTAATACATTAATGATATGGTATGGCCATAGTTTCCGATATTTAAGGGAAAGTTTTGAAAGTTAATGAGACAGACGAGACGCCCGAGACGGGTAAGATGACAAATTGATTATATTTCTTAAAAATTATGATTTAAATCGATTACATACATGATTTTATCAACAACTTATTTATCGATACCGTTATTCTGATAAGGACTAAATATTTTATTAATGTTTCTACTCTTAAGTACATTTTTATAAAAATTTTGGTTCATTTACTGTCATAATTTCTGAAATACCATTATGATAGTTATTAAATCAATTATATACTTTAGAAACTAGAAAGTACATGTTATAAGCTATATTTTGAATATATTTATGATAAATGTGATGAACTGTATGTTTTGATAAATAATTAAAACGTTAAAAAATATTTTTGGGGAAAGATCACATTGTGTTATTAGTTTTAAATTTTGACTTAATAAAAGTTATTGACTCACTTGAATTTATTTAATCAAATGATAATATTTATAATGATGTGAATTTAAAATATTATCATACAACTTTTATAATGTATATACATTTTTAATAAAATAAAATTAATTAATTAATGTCTCAAATATTATTTGATTAAAATTAATATTCATTCATTTATTTTGAGTAATTTATTATTAAATGTTTAATTTTACCATAGATTAATTATACTTAATATTTATTCTATGTTTCATTGATTTATCTATAGAATAATAAACACTAGTTAATTTACCCCAGATATAGTAGTAAGATGACAAATTCAGAATTTTTTTTATACTATTTATAACTTTATAAGTAATTAATGGACCCTTTAATGTATAAAGGCTTGAAATTATTACAAGTTGTGTATAAACGATATAAATTCAATAATTTAACAACGATCAATTAGATACGATATTTTATACGGTATTAGTTGTTATAACTACTTATAAGGATGGGTATATTGAAATAAAATTATGTTCTTAGCTTAATTTACAAAATATAATTACACATATATTATAGGGTGACCCGCTATCACTGATCTCGCTATACCCGCATGTGATATCTTCGTCTTTAAACAAAAATTTACAAATTTAAACCATAGAAAAAACTGTATTGCGTGGTAAAGAACTGAGAAGACTATAGACATAATTAAGAAACGAAACTCCACCACATAAAAAGGCAAATTTCAGCTGTGAAATATCGTTTATTTTTTTGATATCGGTATTAGAAAAATAGATTCAATTTTGAAGAAGACGAAAATAATGGATTTTAAAACAATAAGATTTTGTTAATGTCAGAAAAAAATAAATAGAATTAATGTCAATAATTAATGATTATATTCACTGAATTTTCGTAGTAGTCCGGAATTATACGATATTATTTGGAACTCTCATACTTTCATGACATAGACAGAGAGACAAACACTACAATGTGATGAACACGCTTACACGCATCCTAGGTTTCTGTGAAAACTATATATAGAGAGTTTACTTTGATCCCATTATCCCAATATTCTTTACCGACGCAACCAGGTGTTCCTATTTCCCAAGATATTCTCAGGAAGAAAAATATATGTTTTAATATTATTTGTAAAAACGTTATTTTGGTGTAATGATGTTTATTACATACATAATAGAAAACAAAGGTGCTAAAACTTTAAACAAAAATTAGTATATATTTTCGAATTTAATAACAATATGAGTGAAATTTAATTTGAAGAAGACTTTATGAATCGATTTATTGGGAATTACTGTAGATGGCAAATGAAGATTTTTTTTCTTATATTTTATTCAATTATACATTATTAATCGATAATTGATATATTACGTAATGCAATAGTTATGCTTTGGATATTTAAGATTTATCAATTGATCACGAAATCCTCTCTAAGATTCAAATAAAAATGTTTGATAAACCCGTGAGTAAGACTTTTAAGCCTGTAAATATTATAAATACTTGATTTAATTATTTTTCACAAGCTTGGGAAAGTTAATGATAATTTTTAACTGAGTTAAGTTAAGTTAATGGAAAACATTTTAAAAAGTTTAAAGTTAATAGTTAACCTAATTCTTTTTTTAACTCAGTTAAGTTAAAAGTTTTATGAACATTTTCAATTAACTTATTAACTTAAGTTAAGTTAAGTTATTTTTTTTTTTGTATAATATCCATATAAATAAAAAAAATCATAAATATTATTGACCACAGGAAATAGCCAATAGCTTTTCTATACATAGGTATTGAATTAATAAAATTATGTAGTAGGTATGAAAAAAATACAAAATTGAAAATGCCGAAACAAATACAATCCTTTGATTTATTAATACACTAATACAGACAAGTATTATACATTTTTTTTTAAATTATTAAATAAAAATAACATGGTATTTAAGAATGTACTCTGAATACTTTTTCAGGAAACTAAAAGTCTAAAAATGTTAGAGAATATAGCCAACTTTATACTTCATTATATTTATTATTTAATTATTTATAAATTAACTTAACTTGAATTTTATTAAAAGTAACTCGTTATTTAATAAGTTTATATCAATTCAAATAAGTTAAGTTAAAAATTAAGTTTATGAAAATTAAATTTTAAAAAGTTAAGTTAAAAGTTAAAATTAACTTAACTTTTAACTTTTTAACGCGTTTATGCCCAGGCTTGATTTTTCATGGCCTCTATAGATGGCGAGGCAAAATATTGTTTTAATTTTTAAAATATTAAGTAACATAAATAACTTAATTAAATTGCTTATATATGAACATCTTACTTGAAGATTGATAGATCTAGTATGATCTATTTTAAACGGCGAAATGTTTTCCATTAGTAGAATATCAGATATACTTATTAATTCTATCATAGAATAAATTTACAAATCTCAAATCGTATCATCTTTTTCTCAATAATCTCCGAGTTGAGTCATTTATTTTTATACACCTATACGTTTATTGTCTAATTTTTTTCTTATTGTACATAAAAAAAGTCGGAAAGTTGAAATAACAACAAAACATAAGTGTTGATATTATTTGTTATCATTTATAAATTAATTTTAATTAGAGTTAGCAACATCAAGGCTAAAATAATTTTAAAAGTATTGCATATTATATCTATATCATGCATTTAGCGATCAATGATGAACTGTATCCAAAGAAAACTAGTTATGAAAAAAGCCACTATTCAGATTTTAAAAATTCTGGAAGTTTGTTGATAGACCATATGCGTTAATGTTTACTATATAATCATTGAACTTTCTGATATACCATTGCACAAACATTTTGTGTGACTATGGGAGTAAACAAAATATATAAAAATAGTTGGATTAGATAAATGCGCAAAGTGTATAAAAATACATCTGTTTAAAATTGTATTTATTAATTCTATTTAAATTATATCAAATTAAAAAGTGGTACCTATTACATTTTGGATTCGTTTCCAAAGTCATAGTTGTGCAGTATCAATTAATCTCGTTTTAAATCTAACAACGCCATGGTAAATTAAACGTAAAAGTTTTAATGAGATTTTTCAATGATACGTATAATAGCTGTAAAAATAAATATTATTGATCTACTACCAACAGTTATGAGTTTATGACATTGATAAAAAATCGAATTATATTGTGTTGTACAAGAAATTATTGTTTCTTGTCTAAAAAAAATAAAAGTTGGTCATAAATTAATAACAGAATATTTCAGCTTATATTTCAAATTCTTGTTTTTTACTTAATATAGCCATAAAAAATGTAAAAAATAATATAAATCTTATTCATTGTATTTGTATAAACTTTATTTATATGTAAACTAGTAAACATAACAAGGTTAATATCCTTTTCAAATTTCTAAGATTATTAAAAATATCACCAATATTATATTTCCATGTACTATACAATTTTTTATTATCTATACCTAGGTATATTCCTCTACTGTTTTATCGAAAATAACTTGTCTCTCACTTGTTGAATTTTGAGCAACATATATATCCTTTGAAATTTAATGACCTTAAGTACTTCTGTCGTTTATATTATTCACTTGAATAATTTTCCAACGATTAGATATTATGTGATATTATGTTAATGAATCTAAAAAAAAAACATGTTTTTTCCCTCGGTAAATTGAATATGCATATTTGGTTGCTGTTACTATTTAAAAAATGAAATAATCTGTTTTATTTTAATTAATTATGTTTAATATTTGAATTATTGTTTAAGGATGAAAGGATCTAGGATTTTTTTTATGATGGGTGCTAGTTTGCGTATAATAATGCTTAGGTACTTATTACAGTTGTTATAGGAAAAAAAATTATAATTTGAAGCTTAAACAGTTAGGAAAATCAGTCTTGAAATGTACATTTATATTGAATATTATATTAACAGTTTGAAATATAATTATTAATTAAGATACACCATTGAATCAAAACATTAAATAATCATTTTATTATTTTTTGAAAATACATACATTGTACATAATACAATGTATGGATTTTAAAATTTAGATTGACTAGTCCTCAAAATGCATTCTCCTTTTTATTTTCTAGCAAACTCATTTATAACAAAGTCAATATCTAGGTATATGCTTATAGAAATATGTAAAGATACAAATTAAAGGTAAGATTATTATCTAGGGCATCTCATGGGCTTTTTATTATATTTAATAAAATTAAAAATTAAAAAGCCTATGAAATGACTTAGATAATAATCTTAAATTAATTTTTACATGAGGTCAATTCACCCTAAATTTTAAACTAACGAAACTAAACGTGATTTTCTGAGCGTAAAATTTACCATGTACCTATAACGTACTTGTAAGACGGAGACAACACAATAGGCTGGTATAACGTCCTTTTAATCATGATAGTATAAGAAAGAAAATTATAAAGATTGTAGATTTAAGTGACTTAAGTTCTGATAGTATTACTTATAATATGTTTACTATATAATGTTTCAATATTTTTTATTATAAATTATAATATATGAATAAAATGGCTAAAATAAACCCAGTAACCTTGTAACCCAATGGCCTATGTCGTCGAGGGTAAATTGTTGTTAATAATAAAATAAAAAAACACAGTCAATGGGGAGAGGGGCTATAGCCCGCTTTGCCACCCTCCTGGTTGATCAGTATTTTTTTTCTTTGAAATATTGATAGTTTACTATAAATTATTTTTTTATAATATGTTTGCTGTCCAGTAATTATTAGAGTTTAGTATTTGATTTTAAATGTTAGAACGGTATGTAATTTATTATTGGACCTTTAATGTCAGATTTAATTTAATAACTTATTTTTTGAAAATAAGGTTTTATAATATTACTAACCTTAGCGTTTTATTATATAAGATTATACCTGGTGATATTTCTATTATTTTTCGAAAAAATTATTTATTATTTACTTAGAAATGTATTAATTTTAGTATATTGTATTATATAAACTGTCAATTCGGCTAAATTAATTCCTATAGAAAATAATAAAATATGAATACAAATTTGCTGTTTTATAATTAATGTTTAATTATTTGAAGTGTTCAGAATATATAGTTACTTACGGTACTGCTGTCCGTACTATTTGCACAAAATATTTTAATACAAATTAAGTCTAAAAGAATATCGTGTATTACACGAGGTGTGAAAATTACAATAGTCAGTTCCTAATTATTTTAAAAATTAAAACTTTATGAATTAAAAATAAAAATATTATTTGACCTTCGATTAATTAATGTAATGTAAGTATGTAACGCATCTATTATACATTCACAAATATTTTATATTGATCATATTATTATTTATAAACAATGGTCCATCAGATCTAGGAATTAATGATTTTCCATAAAACTACATACCTAATTTTATAGATGATATAATTATAATAAAATAATGTCAGTAAGCTAAAATGGTAGACTTCATCGTTATAGTCACCAAGGTTTAATTTATTTCATTATTGTTTACTTACGTCAAATGTCGGCGCGAAAGAGTAAAATAATAATAATAGTAATAATAATAATAATAATAATGATAATAATAATAATAATAATATACAAGACAATTGAACGAGTAAAATACGCATCTCGTCGTACAGATGGCGATTGCAGTGCATTAGGCATGTGGTTATTTCATGGGCGACGAGAAACCGTCAGTCAGTGCAGACCAGCGCTCGAATCGTTTCGCTGGTTCCCTACCGTTCCGTTTACCATCACTCGAACACGTTACACGCCGTCGCATTAATATTTTCAAATCGAAATTGTTTATCATAAAGGTATATGTAATTTTTTTTTTCACGTTTTGTTTTCGTGTTCCGTGCTCTAGATCAAAAACAAAAGAAAAAAGAAAATAATAATTAAAAGAGAAAAAAAACTGAAGAAAATACGGTTAAACGACATGGTCGTCTGGTCCCAGTGTTTCGTATTAATAATAGGCCGAGAATGTCCCTTGGGCACAGCTCCAACGTGAAGCCGCCACCGTTGTTTTCGTATTTATCATAACACAATATCTAGATTTTCGTTTAAAATAAATAAATAAAAATAAAATACACGAATTACGTATATGTACGTAAACTACTGTATATTTACCAGATACACCTACAACCACGGTATATATACATAATATAATACATTCGCATATATCCGTCATATCATATAATATAAATTCGAGTTACTGACAAGGTACCTGGACGTTGGATATAATTTTCTTTTCTGATAAAAATATATAAAAATTTTAAAAACGAATTTGTGTTGTCGGTTATTGAAGTTGTCTTTATGTCGTACCAAATCGTGCCGTCTCGCAGGATTATATTGTACAGATAAAACTACTTTACTACTACTACTACTAATACTACTTCCTATAAAAGTCGTTGTTCAAACCAAAATTCAGCAAATCTGATGCATGGATACGTTGACCAGAAACATGCCGTCCAAAAAGCAGTACAACCTCGTGCCCAACGATGATTACGACACTAGAATACCTATGCATCCGGAAGAGGCGTTCGAGCACGGTATTACATTCCACGCCAAGGTAAGACAACGATTTTTTTTTAAATATTATTTTATTATTCTATTGGTTGCTCCGCCGGCCCCACATTTATTTTACATAGTAAAACAACCCACACTTAAACCGATGCACCTAACTATTATTGTAGTACAAATGTAATATTATATATTATAGTAATAACATGTTACTTGGTTTGCTTAATATTATCCGATTGATGCGTAATGCGTATCTACAAAAAAGTACGTGATCGTCGTTATCTTTTGTCCAAAAATAGTTAATTTAAAAAATGTATAAATATTTTTAATGCATTTGAAATTAAAATAGTTTGAGGGATTACAGTTAACGATATCGCATATTATTATGCATTATATGACACGTAAATGTACCTAAACACATCCTGTAACCAAAATTTACCTATGTAGGTATAACATAATACGTATATTATATAGGCACGTCCACGTGTGTAAGACAAAGATGATAACAAATACGTTCTAGAAGCATCCTCTTAGAACAATGGTCATATATAATGATATTGTAATGTTAAGGTTTTGGAGCGAGTTTAGCACTGAACACCTGCATGCTGCATCATATTATTATGTAGGTTGGGTATTGTGATCAATTTTATACTGGACCTGTTATATTATAATAATTTATTACGACACACGTTTGTTATATCACAAAACCTTTATTTGACTTTTTATTTCAATTGTTCAACAATATGAATATAGGTACTTAATAATGACATTTTTAAATAATAATTTTTGATTTGTTTTTTATTCATCAATTGTTTATTTGTTAATATTATTGACTCAGAACGTTTTATGAACCTCAATATCCACACATTCATTACATATTTTAAATGTATTATTTTCCGAACCTTGTTTATGACTTATAATTGATCTGTCTATGACTAATTGAAACCCCTTAATAAATGAAACAGGACATGTTTTTAAATTGCATCATTAATGCTATACATTTGGAAAGGAGTGACTCAATAAAATATTTTACATACCTATAGTTAGCTTTCTCAAATACTAATAGAATGATGAGATGCATTTGACTTAAAATTTTTTAAATATATAATAAATATATATATTGTAAATAGTAGATATATGCACGTCAGTATGTAAATATTAATATATATATTATAATGTGACTATGTGAGATAAAATAGATTTTACGTAAAAGTTTTATTTCCATAGCATTACCTATCTAGGTGATAGAGTTGTGCAGTTAATTTATTAAAAACCAGTATTTCATTATGTATTCATTATATGTATATAATATTGTTTGAATTTGAATTTTATACAAAAAAAAAAATATCACGGATTCTTATTTCACAAAATGAGTTTTTTTTACACATTTACACCATTTACATTTAATAAATATTGTCATAATATAATATAATATTAGTTTAATATGTTATCTAAAATGATTATAGAAACTAATATTGCGATATCACTGCAAATAATAATTTAAATAAGAAAAGTCTTTAACAACATGACATCGAGAAGTATTTTACACGTTAAATAAATGAAAACTTGAATGCATTAATTAAAAATCCATTAACACTGAATTAATAGTAGTGCATCATCATTTTATAAACCAGCAGAAAGTAAGTAAAGCTATGCCATAGAATTTCATCAACTATTTTTGTGAAATATATATTATTAAAAAAAAAACTAAAATTATAATACTTTTAAGGAAATTGTTTGAAAGCTTGTATTTATTATAATGATAACTCTCGAAAAATAATTTGTATTTAAATTATGTGAAGTTATAAATTTCAAAAAATAATTTGTAATTAAAACGTAAAAATACGTACACTTAAACTATATTGAATTAAAATTAAAACTAAAACAGTTCGAAAATAATACTTTGAGTTATACTTACATGAAATTGAAATTAAAGTTTTCTTTAAAAAAAATAAAGTGAACCTAAAGTACCAATATCATTAAAAACATTTTATTATATTATATACGCGTTGCTTCAGTTTTGACTATTGAGCAACTTTAGTCATGCAAAATAATTGTTTTGATGATCATACTAAAAGTATAAATCGGATAAAATATTTGAAATATTTTTATTTTTTAATTAGTCAAAATTATGTTGTCTTATATTTAAAATTTTGAGTTTGATTTTTTGTGCAACGGGAAAAAAATATTTCAGATAATATATAATTATATGTATATACTTTTATTTAATTAATGGTTATAGAGTTTTTTTTAAACATGTTTATAAATACTTTAGAAGTGCTTAATAGTTTTTAACAGTCTTAAATGAATGAACTATGTAGAAAATTTAACTATAAAAGCAAAATTAGAAAAAATCGACTATGTCATATTTTTGACGATTATTTTTTGCTATTATTCTACAAAGAAATTGGAACGAGTCAATTAGATATGGTCGAAATGAAAGATTCTAATAAAAATGAAATGATAAAAAAAAACCAAAATCAAACAAAGTATTTTTCTAGAATTAGACACGGATTTTCCCGAGTAAAAATTTTCACCATTCATGAACCGCCGCCAAAGCAACGAGACATGGGATGGATGGAAATAACTTATATAGCCACGAAGAGTGACGAGAGAAAGTGCGTTGAGCGATGCGCTTTTAATCTAAAATATTTTTAAAAATATTGTATTATAAATGTTATTTGAAAAAAAAAACTGGGAATTATAGAAAACGTCATAAAGAAATTGGTCGGCTATCTGAGCCTAACTGGTTTTGTTTTCAAGGTAAATCGTGTGTATGTTCACAGCAACTTTTCATAATATCATTATTATTATTTGTGTCGTAAACTTCGAAAATCTTCTCAGATATTATAATTATATGAATCATTCAATCGATGATGTCAGTTTGATGTAAATGAGTACGCGTAGACTCACTATTATAAATTATTATGAGCAATGGTAACTTTCAGCAAATGCATGTCATCACGTTTTTAAAGTTATATATTGTATTACTTTTATGTGGAAAATGCCCCATACAAATGCCTATATCACATTTCTAAAACTGTGTCAATAGGGTTTCGGTATGCAGGGCCATCCTATTAGGTTTCATTCTCATTAACACGTTGAAATGTACTTTAATTGGATTATTGTAAATCTTAACGATTTTGTATGCAGATGCAAGTTATAACGAATATATAAGTCATCCCTATTACATTTTAATGATCTGATTTCAATACTTCGTCAAATGAAAATTGTTTGAAAAAAAAATTGAAAATTGATTATAAATTATCAATTTAATATGCTAAAGTGAGATGGTTTAGATATTAAAGCTATTTTTTTGTTTTTAATTTTATGTATAGATTGTATTGTTATTGTTATAACACCACTGTTAAAATCGTGCCACTTAACAGATTGCATTTGGCTTTAAATTGCTTTGGACACGTGAGGAGAATATAATTGGTTCCAATTACACCGATTTGTTGAGTCATAAACTCATAGTTGAAAATCGATTTTTTCGATCAAATAAGTGATTGACCTTCTTCAAAACACACATAGTATTACTATAATATAGTAGCCAGTATAATGACTCAACCCTGTTACGTATCATCTATTTTCAACCACAAACATTACCTTTTTTTACGCACTACTTTCAGACATATGTGACTTCCGTTTTTTCCTCTTTCTGCGTTTGGAAAAAATCGCCAACAAACCGTGGCATCGAGCATAAAGATGCTGAATCGAAAAGTACCGATGCGAATCAAGTCTATATATATTATATTGATTTCGTATAGGGGAAAAAAATCGTCCGGGACGTTGAACTACACTATATAGCATGAATAATGTACGAGTAGGTATCTGAGACAAAGACATTGATTTTGATGAAACCACGCGTGGTTGTTTCTCGATTTAGGATTACGAAATGACCGACCGGAATGCCGTACCGTACACGTGATTACTGATTACCGTGTGTTCTTTTCCTCTCTTCCATACTAGTCTTTTATTCTCGGTACATATCACGTACGTGACTGCCGTTTACGTACGTAGAACGGGGTTGCTGAAGGTCAATAACACGGGACAGAGATTCCTTATTATTATTGTTTGGTGATATACAGCGTAATATGTTCGAGTAACCCACTATACTCTTATGCGTTCGATTTAAGTTGCGGGGGGAAACATACCCGTAGCTCATCCCTGCAGTTCGGAAATTTTAAGGTTCTTATCAATCAGATAATTTGGCAGACATTTTTTTTAAATAATTTTTTCTATCTTTTATTAGTTAACAATAATTAAAATTTATGATTTTGAAAATTAGTATTAAAATATGGGTGGAGTATCACCCATTGCCAATATCAAACATCATAATATCTATTCATTCACATTTTATTTAGATAATGTTTTAAAGATCTTTATGTCATTTTAGTCATCTCTAGTGGTGACCGCGGATATATTTTCAAATTTTCAGTTTCTAGTCATTTAACTAATAGATTTCGGTGGGTTGCAATTTTCGAGTTCAGGCGTCTGTAATGTAGGTACAAAAACAGCCACGTCAGGGATGATAAGCATATTGAGGTCTTTGTATTGGTCGTAGGGTTTAATTGGATACAAATAAATAAAGAGCTTTGGCTATTTGTTTGAGGATTTGAGATAGGAATTTTTATCTTTAATAAATTCGCTCAACCCCAAAATTGTATTGTGCATAGATCTATAAAGTAGTTTGAGAAGGAGCTGTTATATAATTTAAACGTTTTATTATTTATACAACAGGAAATCGAATTATATTATTTATTTTGGACAATTCTAAAATTGGATAAGAAATAAAAATCAACTACTAAGTGTTAAATTATTAATAGGCATTTTATTATTGGTATGTGAAAAAAGTGGGAATGTAGGTAATTGCTTTGCTGTACGGTTGTAGTTTTTGTAAGTGTCGAGTGTACATTTAACTGAGTAAGTCATTGTATATGGACGTGTTAAATTTGAATTCAATGATAAACCAGTGTAGAAGAAAAACGATTGTGAGCAAAGACGATCTGTCAGTTTATATATTAGGAACTAAATATATTTATTTATATTGATATTAATTATAATAGTAATTTATTTTACTTGTAGTAATGCGGTAGGTTGAATTCATTTTTGTTTTCAAACATTACACTCATTGCATTATAAATATTTATTTAATAATTATAACATTGTTATTAACTTTTAAGTCAATACCGACTTACTAAGCTCCGTTCGTGGTATAAATAGGAAAAAACTTAAAATGTATATAAATATTTTGAAAATTTCATTAATTATAGAAAATTATAACTAAGGTAACGCGGAATATTTCGAGTTTTGAAATAATACTTTTTAACTTAACTTAAATTATAATAAAACAACTAAACTGTGTATGATAAATTGTAAGTGTACGTTTTCAAGTTTTGTTTTAAAATGTTCAGTGTTCTTATTTTTTTTTGTAATTCTTGTAAAAAACTTATAATATGGAACTTTAATTTAATTTTTACAATTTAGTTACATATGATTATACAAACGTAATGTATTTTATAATACAAAATCATTTTTAAATTTAAGTGATTTTAACGAATTTTGTAAAATTTTTCAAAACTTTCTAACTTTAAACGTCTATAAAATATTTTGATGAAATTTTGTATTAAATTTTCAAGCTATTTTATTATACACAAATCAAAAAAAAGTAAACAATTTAAAATATCTTTACATTTTAGGTAGGTACTAAGAACAAAGAGACAAAATATTTTTAAAATATGTGGATGTCCATTAAAAAGTTTTTTTCTTTTTCCCAGTTATTTAAAAACGTTATGGGAATTTTTTAGTTTTACCTCCAAGTATCAACTAGATAAAATTTTCTTTCGGATAGTTGAAAATCGAATTATTTTACCGATTAAATATGTGATGATAGACAGAAAAATATTAATGAGAAAAAACATACATCATTGTAAAATCAATACACTTATCGCTCATCTCAGAATCTAAAAATGTATCTAACAAATATTTTTACTTTTCAAACTTTAAATGCTTCTGAAAAGATTATGTATGGGTTTTTTAAATTTTATGTGACAATAGTTGTTGGAATTGTTTGTATGTATAAAATATTATTCTATAAAAATGTCATAAATAAATAATATTTTATACAGAAATAAGAAGTAAAATAAACTTAATATAGAATTAGTTTAAAAACTTGTTATGGTCAAAAAGTAAAAACTTTTAAAAGAAATCACTGTTTGTAAAACAATAATTGAATAAAGTTAAAGTATATCGTGGAAAGTAAAAATAGATAATCTCAAAATGTTAACTGGATTTTTTTTTATCACATATTTTTATAAAAACATTTGTTGTAATTAAATAATATCTTAATTTATACATGTAAAAACAATATTTTTTAATTTTAGATTCTGAGCGGAGCGATGAATGTATTGATTTTACCATGATGTGTGTTTTTTTTTGTGTCTATCATCACGTTTTGGGGCAGTAAAAATGCTTTGATTTTCGACTTCAGTACCTAGTTAGATCAGAAAACGAGTCTATTTGGTACTTTGGGGAGTCAAAAGTAAAAAATTCTATTTTTCTAAATAATCGGGATATACAAACTAAAAATTAAGGAAAAAACGGGAATATTTACACACAATCAGTTTTCGACAAAATCGATTTTGGTTTTTGATGTAACTTTCAAACAAATTACCATAGATACATGAAATTTTCACCGAATGTTTATATAAATATATTCTATCTACCATGCAGTTTTTAACTTAAGTTGAATTATTTATATGCATATACAATTTTCGATCATTATTAGTTTTTTTTTTAAAATGAATACTGATAAAAATGTATTTGTTGGGTAGAAAATCGTGGAAATTAAATACAAGGTTCCTAACATATTATTACAATAGCAGTTGAAAAATAAAAAAAATGCATAGACACAATTTTTTTTATAAGCATTTAAAGTTTGAATTTTTTCAAAATACGTAAAAATCACAAAAATCCACAAATTATTTTAAGCTAGAAATTCATAAAAAATTTTCTTTTTAAATATAAGATTTGAAAATTGAATACAAGGTTCCTTACAAATTTTTCAATCTTTATCACAAAAAAAATGTCCACCAAAAATTCAAATTAAATTTTTATGAACGTTTGAAATTTAAATTTTTACAACAATAGATTTTCACTAGATTTCTCATTTAGCGATTTTCTTATTTTTTTGTTTTGAGCTGTTTATTGACATTTGCTGGGTAGAAAAGCTTGAAAATTTAATTCAAGACACCTAACATACTGTTAGAATAGCAGTTGAAACATATTAAAAATACATATATGTATAGGCACTATTTTTTTTTTTATAAGCATTTAAAGTTCAAATTTTGACTAAATACGTAAAAACTATGGCAATGTTCAATCTTTGATAGAAATTCATAAAAGTTTTTCTTTTTAAATCTAAGAAAATGTTGAACTCTTGAAAATGTTTATTAATCTATAATATATCTTAGACAGATAAACCGTTTCCGCTCAGAATCGTTTTTCGTATACAATGATATTATACCATTGGATTCAAATTTAATTCCATTCATTACAGTAACCCACTTGTAACCTACTGTATAGCAGAGCGACATCCACGACTTATCCGCTTTTTTTATGTGAATTTCAATATTTAATTTTTTAGGTACCCAATAACATTAAGAAAAAATGTATGGTATATATTATATTGCATGAAATATATCATTAAATCGTCCCTATACTTGTGTGGAAATTATTGATATAAAATTAATTATTTATTTGGTTTAATGTGTCATAATACCCTCGAAACTTTATACTACATACGCTGAATGCTCATAAACAATAATAATGTTATGTTAATTTAAGTTTAACCGACGTTGCGTGCAATGTATAAATATAATATAATGTTTTCCTATGTTTATCTTTTGTTCCAATTGTTTATTATCTGTTGGTTTAAATTAAATTTGATGATGCATTTGATGGGTACGTACTACATAGACTAGTTTTCCATTCTACACGCCATTAAAACATCATTAAGATATGTCTGAAATTCGTCAATTAAAAATCGAGTCTTGAGCAATTAACAAACGGATTCCGATCTAAACTCGAAATTCCAGGAGGTGTTTCCTTAGAAAACTTTTCGTGAGTGGGTAATCGAAATCCATCAAGCGTGTGTGGGGAGTTGGTATTGGTACACACGGTCGAACGACTGCCACACACACACACAGACACATGTACACGTGGAAATGGATGTGCGTCGTTCTAGCGGACGTCGTCGTCCCGTAAGTACGTATTCCGTTGTAAATAAAATTAATGGGTTTCGTTCGAGTTCCGATATCCGTGGACGGCGGTTTTTTTACGTACACGTAAAAAAAACGATTGTCACAGAACGGAAAAAAACCTACACATATCTATAGGTACATTTAATATCATTGAAAATTATATAACGGGCGCACATGAATCACACAGATATGATAGATATTGCATTATACGATTGCAAAGAGACACAAAACAAACTCGCGGGGGTCGCGACGAGAAAAAAACGATCAGCTTATACGCATATATAGGTGTTCTGGTCTTACAGCAGCGAGAATACTGAATAATCATTAACTCTTAGGTACCGGCCATTTCGGCATTTTGAGTGTTGAAAATGCTGTCCAATCGTACGCAAAATACGGCCATACCTCCGGAAACGACTATAGGTGTCGTGGCGACGGAGAGGAAATGCCTTTGCCTTTTTTTTCGCTTTTGCAATATAATATAAAGCCGCCGCCGTGAAAGGCTTGTGTCGTCATCGACGGTGATTTCGATCGGGGCCCGCACTTAATTAAAAATCACTGTGACACTACTGACACTGACACGTTAACGGCGGAGTCTCGTTTACAGTATTATAGTAGTGTTGTATAAACATAATATTATTATTATTTAATACGCGTATATGCGGATGGCAGCTGCAGCCTGTGCATGAACGATTTTGTTGTGTCTTTCTTAATAACGACGTACTCATTATATTTATACTCATTATACTATATATATTTTTTCATAATTTACCTACCATCGTAGTCTTAGCGGTTAGTAAAGTGTGTATTATGTACTATGGTATGTTATAATGTTCGGTGTGCATTAGTATCTGTATAGTATATTATCGAAAGCGGTGGAATATTCAAGGTCATTCCACATTCCCCGGAGCCGGAGGACATATATAATACAGTAAACGCCCGGCACCACTATCACACGTGTATATAATATGTGTGTCGTGTGTGTGTGTGTGTGTGTGTGTGTGTGTGTGTGTGTGTGTGTGTGTGTGTGTGTGTGTGTGTGTGTGTGTGTGTGTGTGTGTGTGTGTGTGTGTGTGTGTGTGTGTGTGTGTGTGTGTGTGTGTGTGTGTGTGTGTGTGTGTGTGTGTGTGTGTGTGTGTGTGTGTGTGTGTGTGTGTGTGTGTGTGTGTGTGTGTGTGTGTGTGTGTGTGTGTGTGATATTATGTATAATATCGTTGTTACGACTACGACCGACTCTCCAACACTCTCCAGGCTAAGAGATCGAGTCGTCGTCCGTGTAGGATAATTTAATAGTACCTATAGAATGCAGTCGGTGCAGGGCAAGCGCGCATCTATGGCGTCGTTGCACCGAAAAAACTAGAAAGAGACGACAGGAACAAGCCAAAGTGAGTTAAAGGGAGAGAGAGACAGGACCGACAGGTGCAGTCCGTTTTATAACATACCTACCGGCTATTATATAAGGTTAACTACGACTCCTACATAATATTATTATTATTTTAATGTATGCACGCTCAGGTCATCTATATTCTTGTTTTTAGTAAAATCCTACAACGTGTGTTTAATCCAATAGCAGGTCAGTGTTCCGGTTCTCCAGTGACAGTTTTCGAGGAAATAGCCCGGCAGGTTAACGTTATAAAGGAATGATTTTTCAACTCTGTGTTTGTAGATGAACTTTAAGGATATGAGATCATGAATATTTCCTCGCATTTCATATTACATTGCAATTTTTAATATGTAGTAGCTAGTAGCCAGTAACAATAATATGTATATCCTACATTTTAATTATCTAGGTACATAGTTTTTTCTTTAGATTTATCTACAGTCTTACTTGGTATACAATATTAATTACACATAATAAACTAAATGTTTTGACAAGCATCGGATATTATATAGTATTAAGTAGTTAAATTAAAATTTGTAACGATTATTTTGGTTAAGGTACCTGCAGATTCTCATACGCATTATACGTTTTGTACAGTATAGTAAACTAATTTTATTTTTAAACAATCATTAGGTACCTACTTAATGCAATACAATATCTATTATACATTTTTTTTTTAAATATAAAATTATCCTAATAATTTGACGAAAGCTAAGTCGATTACAGCTAACTCCTCACTTCGTCTAACCATATCTCAACATATTATCGTCCGTCTTGTTGCTCTACATCTCTGTATTTCATAAATGTAATCATATACAGCACGCTATATAGCCTTATATAATATTAATAATTTGACAACACAACTACTTGGATCCAGCCGTGGCGCGCGTGTAATACCGTTGTCGTTGAGTGCACGTGCAGTGTGAGCATTTGTTAATATTCACGGCGAAATGAATAACACGTCGATATAGCACTGCCGCCGCCTAGTGTCGGAGTAATAGTCTCCAGAGTTCATAAGTACCTACTTAATAAATAATATTATAGTCGTTTATTGCTCCCTCTTTCATGGAACGATAATTATTACATTTTTGTTATTACTATTAAATCGTGTTAACGAAAACGGTTATAACGCAACGAACGCTGCACCGGAAGGACACTTACATTATTATTGTTACCTATCCCCGTATTTAAATTGAGTAGATGGTTATAAGTTCTAATAACATTAATCCAAGTATATTTTCTGTAATAATATTTCCCGACCAATTTTAATATTTTCGATTAGTTACGACGAAAAAACACAACGAATTCAAAAAATATCTGACTTTTCATCGCTGAAAACATTGTTTTATAATGTTCTAAAACTCGTCTATTCAAATTACTCTACCCCCCTTCCATGCCATAAATCTCTGGTATGCAGATTGTAGATATCACATCCTAATATACATTTTACATTCGTGAACATGCCAAATACCAACAGTTATTATTATTTTTAGTAAAAATGTATTTCAAATTTACACAAGATTACCTATGTAAAATAATTCGTTTTGATAGAATGATAAGAATGCCAGAATTGACAGATAGGTAAGCACCCAGTACTGGCAGTACTCATTAGTGTCATCTGGCAGGTTGATTTGGTAGGATTAGAGTAATCTGTTAGGTTTTTTTGGTGATGGCATGAATACCGTTCATCTGAGGCAGTGGTTTTTAACCTTTTACGAATGATAGAACACATGACATTTTATAAGATTTTCGTGGAACACAACCGTAAAATATAATAGTATTATATTATATACATTTTTAAATATTTAAATATTTTATAAAATAAAGTTAAAAAAAAAAAAAAAAATGAAGTGTTTAGATGAAAAATGCCGTTTTATTTTCGCTGATGCCATTGTGCTATTAGAAAGTTTCCCCCTACAAATCACGCAAAGAGGAATTTTACAGTAATTTTCGTCAACATAAGTTAACCCAACATTTAAATAATCATTTTAATATTGTCTACTAATCTTTTTTAATTTGCTCTCGTTATCGAGAGTATCACTAAAGATATTTCTTATATTTGTACTGACATATCAACTTTAAAATTATGTTTTCGTTGAGAAATTTGGCCATTTTATTATTAAAATAGTCGTTATAGTACCTAGTTATACGTTCTGTACAATTATACACGTTTTTATACTTTATGGGTTTTTCCACTGATATTAAAATTTTGGTGGAGAAATTATACCAAGTCTACTTAAAAACCACTGATCTAAAGGTTATTCACAAATTGAGAATTAATGAGTTGTTTGTGAAAATATTAAATAATGTCATAATATGTAGTATAAAATCCAAAATCCAAAATAATATTGCTATAAAATCAAAAGTTTTATAAGTATTGCATTATTGACATTACTGTGTTGAGTAGTTTATAATTCTGAATAAATAAAAGCTATTCGAAGATATAGGTAATGATAAGTCGTTTTGTGGTATTATAATGACGTAAAAATAAACACCATTTGTGGAGGTGGATGTTTAAAGATCGATTCATCCTTTTAACTTTCAGATACGTTATGTGCCGAAGTATAAACGGCGCAAAACTTTATAAGGGGGTATAATCAGGTTATTGGAAACAATTTATCTGTCTATAATGGTTAAGTTAGAATGGGTTTCTGTAATTAAAAAACTTTTTAGCCAAGTCTAGTTTGGCAATACTAGGTTTGATATAGATTTCAATAAATTAAATTATTTCTTAAATTTTTCCGTCTTAAGATCAAATTTTTCTTACACTATTTTATATTCGTAATATTATGTTATTCAAGATTTACAAGATTGAAACATCCGAATAAGTTTTTATAGTTTTTTTAATATATAAAAAACGAACAAATAAGAAAAATGTCTTAAACTAAATGCCGACGCTAGGTATTTTAATTCATATCAAAAATAATTTTAACATTCACAATTTTCATGAATTATTATGGTTAGAAATTAATTAAGGAGCACAATATTGTACATTGTTTTTGATCATTATTGATTAGATATTTGTTATAGACTATTTAAGTCGTATTTGAAAATTTAATTTGATTTCTTCACACATTTATAAAAAATTATGTATTAAAGAAAACAATTATTGTATTTATAATGTGTTTGAAACTTTCAAACATAATATTCAATTTCCATCATGAGCAATAATAGTGTTAATTACTTTGGGGTTCGAGCATAGTAATTATAAATGAGTTGTGTTTGAATAAAGTATTAGCCGATAATGAATTAAACATTAACTAGCTTTGCGGGAAGAAGGAAGTAGTGCTTGAAAGGTTTGAATGGAGTCTGTGGACTGGAATTTGAGTACCTATTTAACACAGTACTATTGTAGTAGGTATAATTTATAGACATGTCATTTTTCATCTTTTAAAAAATTCACTCGATTACTTAAATTAGTGTTCTATATTTATAAAAAAATGTAATTACCTTTGTGATTCACATAGAAATATATACATTTTAATGTTTTTAAGTATTCTAAGATTGAATACAAGCTTTTCAATGATCTTACTTCGTTTGTGTATACTATATTATGCTTTCCAATTAAAATTTTATAAATAAGTAAATTCTCTATCTATAAATCTTTTTATTCAGTTTATAAATAATATTATGAATGTGATAAAATGAATGCAATTTTATAAATACTTGAATTAAATAATGATGCAATGCAATAACTATAGGTAATTTTATCGTATATGGTTATATGTTATAATATCTATGATCTATTACTTAGTATATACGTAATTAATATTCTTATGTTTTTTAAAATTTATAGGTATCTACTAATTTTAGTATTACTTTAATTTGAAAAATAATAACTATAATAACTATTAAAATTATCGAGTGCCTATGTTATACGATTTTGTAATAATATTGAGTCGAATTATTGTATTATAATATGTAAATACCTTATATTGCTACTTAGGGTATTTTATTTGTATGTAGCGTGTATAATATATGGTTTGTTTTCTGTCATAAATTTCATGACATAGTATAATTTCAATAAAATTATACGAATATCACACTTAGTTATTAGGTCTACAACATTGATTACACAGATATAAGATTATAAAAACAAGAAGGTTAGGAAAACATCTATAGAGAATTTGATATACCTATTAAACATGACTTTTTATTTGGAAATTCGTTTCAGTAATCTGTTCAAAATAAGGTTAACAATATAAAATTACGATTTAGACTATTCAGTAGAAAACAGCTAGCAACTATGCTATCGAAATAACTGTTTAATTTTACCTATATAGTACAAAGTTAATTCAAATTCCATGGTTAAACCTTAAGAAAATCAAATCGAAATAACTTACGACAAACATTTTCAACTACTTATAAGTTTTAGTAGAATAATCATTTTAATGTGTCGATCAACAGTATTCAACTTCGGTCAATAAGTAGTAACATTATAATATGAACGATTAATTATAGTTATACATAAGTACCAAATTTATAACAATTTTTGAAGCATTGAATAGTATTTTTTCCTTTTTATAAAACATGCATAGTACCTCTGCAATTGTTTTTGATTTATTTTTTAAATTATTTGTATTTTTCATTTATCTATAGCTACATTTATATTATTATTGATTCTAAATATTAAAATATTGAAGATTTTTTTTTTACAAGATATTTACAATCTATTCATAGAATAATAATCAAATTAGATAAGAGTAATAAAAAACATGAGTAATATGACGGCGAAGAATCCACCAAATGATGACACTACCTATTTTGTTTAGTTTAGTAGGGTGAATTTGATCTAGGAATCAAGCATTTAGCAGGTCACGACACCAATTACGTTCGAGACGTCTGAAGGGGTTGCCCGGAATCGAAGGGACTGCTAGATTTTTTATAAGAGGGTTAGGATGATTCAGTAACCTACTGTGAAACCACTTATAGTATAGTTTTGTTTCATCTTTGACGGAGTTCATCCTGAGATCTTGCTGAATAGAAAGGTTGGACTGGTTGGAGACATAAGGAGGATCATTAAGTAGTTTCCTTAACGCTATGTTTTGGAAGGTTTGTATTTTGTTGATATTTGAAATTTTTGCATTACCCCAGAGTTGTATGCCATATGTCCAGATGGGCTTAATTAGAGATTTGTAAATTAGGAGTTTAGTTTTAATGTGTGTGTATTTGTTGTTATTGCAAAAAGTTTTTAACAGGTGGAGCCGTAGGTTTAAATTTTGTCTTTTAGATCTAAGGTGAGGAGCCCAGGTAAGTCTGCGATCAAGTGTAAGTCCTAGATATTTGACTGTAGAAGAAGTAAGAATTTGGGTGCCATAAATAGATACTTCAGGGCACGGATAGAGACGAAGTGTTAATGTTATGTAAATATTGAAGATGAACTCAAGACATGATTAAATTAAAGACCTATAACCTATATAAATATTTTTTTTTTTTAAGAATATTTAAAAGGCGACTATTAAAATTTTTATTCAAATGTGATTGATTACGACGTTAGATATTTAAATATAAGCACATATTTCATAAAATTTAAGTTAAAAAAAAATATTATAATACATTATCTTTTTTTTATGAACAAATTTAAATAATCTGCCTTATATGCTGTATTATTCATATATTATAAAAAAAAGATTTTTACAAGATTTATAAAACAATATATATGTAATTTCATTAAATGAGATATATTTCGAGACTCACGTGTTTTCAATCTTCCCTAGACTGTTAATTGACCCTATGGATTGACGTTTGACATACTTTAAATTGCGTTACAGAATGAAAGGAAGGTATTATAATACATTCCTATATTATCATATAGGTAAATAATAAACTCGAGCGTTACGTATACCCACCTTATTTTATATATTTTTTTTTTTGTAAGCTTTTACTTCAAATGACACGTAATTTTATTTTCTACCTTCCATTTTTGAATCTATTCTGCATTTTCACCACAACATTTTTCTACCTACTTGAACACCATCGTCACATGTACAATATTCTTCCATTGTTCATCGGGTGTTTTTCATAACAGCAGAATGGTTCATTGTACACAATCATTATAACCAGGAAAGCGGGGCGAAGAGCTATACATAATAATAAATCCAAAAAACACGTTACCCTCGACTAGGTAAGGTGAAAAAAAAATCATTACTCGTATATAATAATATGATATCGGTATATAGGACATGGATATCAAGTAGTATACACTAAACGCGCGATGTATATTATGTATGATATTTGGTATAGCTAAGCATGAAAAAAAAGTCGTGCACACGTGTCGAACTCAGTAAAGCGTTTTTAGTAAAACTTGAAAAATTACTTAGGTAATAAATGATAATCTAGTTTTTTAACAATAAATCGAAAAATTACGAACAAAGATATTTATTAATTATTATACTGGGCTTCAACCACAGCGAATCCTTACTGGGCTAAATCACCTGCGAGTGTGTAACTTTAAACTACTGTTATGGCAATAATAATAATAATAACAGCAATACATGTACACAATAGACAGGCACGTGTTAATTTGCGAAATTTGCCTTAACATTTCCTGTTTGTATTTATAATACACTGCAATATCATTTACTTAATTATATATCTGTAATGATATAATCTTGATGATTAACTCCACCATAAGTTCTGATGCATATATTAATTGTTATTCAACAAATATAATACGTTCATTACCTATTAAAAATTATTCTAACTGTGGAACATTTTTTTGAACTAGTGTTTTGAAGTTCATTAATAATTATTGTATCCAATTAGTGTGTATAAATAATCAATAAAAATCGATAGTTATACTTTACATTTGTATTGAGTTTGAGAGAAAACTTGATGTATTATTTTAAAACTTAAAAGAGAAATTAGTTTTTTTTAGCTATATTGTAGATCGTTTGATAACCTCAGTCGTTCTATATTAAAAATGTTTGCCTTTTTACTTTAACTACTTTCGTGTATAATCAACTGTGAAAACGTATATATGTGGATTTATTAGTTTTGTGAAAGATAGACATAGACTTAAAATAATAACATGCCGGTGATTTATTTATTTAAAAATAAATTGTTTATTTGATATTGATATGTTATAAATTTATAATATTTTTATTCCCGTTATCATATTATGTATGTTTTTATAATTATAATATATGATCATATAAATCGATTAATAAAACTTAATTAAACATTTGACTTTTGAAGATTATATTTAAAAAAAAATTACTTTGAATAATTCATTAAAAAATTCATTACAATTCAATTGTTTTATTCAGTTGTAGACCTATGATTTTATTCGGTAGATACTTATTAAGAATAAGAAATAATGATTTTAATATATTTTTGGTATACTTACTTTTTTCATCACCAATAATATTCGTATAATGTACCTATAAATTTTTTTCATACATTTTGTTTAATCGATTTCTTGTTCTTATTTGTTTGTTGTCACTGAAGTCACGGAAGAAGAAGAAGAAATTTGTTTGTTGCATTAACTAAGATATTTAACGTTCGTATCTATATTCTATAAGCTATACGTATGTGTTCTCGCTAATAAATGTGAATCATAATATCTAAAATGTAATTTGTGATATTCATACACTTAAATGCTTAAAAAAGGTAAATAGTTTAAATCTTACATTATATGGTTTACAATCGTCAAGAAATGTACAGTATGCAATTTGAAATTATAGATACTTATATGTAGAACAAATTGTGTAGAGATCGACTAATTAAATATCTATATACGTAAGTTGGTTTTATTGAATCATCTTCGAATCTCTACTTAATCTTGTCTTATCATTTATTAATCTTATTTCTGTGAATTAATCATCATAAGGCTATGCATATATTATATCACTAGCTGAGCTGCATCGCAACCTTTAATGGTTCTTGTTGGTTAACCGATGAGTTTGTTAAAGACAATTTGACTAATGATCAAAGTGTTGGAGACAATTATTCAAGTGTTTGATGCTCCCCAACTTCCCAATTCTCGGCAAAATTGTCCGAAGTTTTGCTGGTTGAAATTATACGCCTCATCGTGTGGTGTAGAACAGTGAAGTTCAACGACGTAAGGACCTCTAAAACATCAATTTTCATACCCGTTCCACGTGAATGGTTCTTTACCACAACAGTTGTTGACAGCACAAACGGCCCTTTCTAGACAGATAGAATAAAATATGTAGTTATTTTAACTATCCTAAAAAAAAAATACTATGATTAATGTCTCCAAGTTGTATACATTTTAATAAAATTAAATGTTTCGTCTACCATGAAATGTGGACGAATCGTGTGTTATGTTTTCGGATCAATGGCGTAGATATAATTTCAAGTGAAAAACAACCTAAAACTTTTTTCCCTGCCCAAGATTTTTCTATAAAAACGAGAACTAAACAAATGTTTGATTTTATGAAATATTTAACAATTGTTTATAAATTTTTAATTGTGAGTTATAATGTGATGAAATTAGTATAAGTTTGTTAAAACGAGTAAAAGTTTTTGCCGTATGGTAATCAAATAAGTTTAAATAAAAAATACTTAACTTGTAATATCATACTCACGAAAATAATTACAATTTGTATTTATTTGTATTGATTAATATTTATTGTTTACGGATTATATCAATAATACATTTATTATATTTAAGTATACAAAATAATAATTATATCTTGTACCTATAAATAAGAAGTATGTAATAATACGTTAAATTGTTTATAATATAATAATGATGTTGAAATCGTTTACGAAATAAATTAAATTAAATTATAATTTTCATATTCTATATGAATACAGAAATTATTTTGATACAATACTTATTTTGTAGGTAATAAAACAAGCAGGATTGTATTGCTTTTATATTTATATTTCATGTTTTCATATTATGTACTGTAAAATATTTTATATTCTTTTACGCCTCAACAATACTAAGAATAATGGAACTAAATTAGTAGCATTTTAAAATCATGAACGTTAGGTTCTTTTATACACTATAATACATTATACAGTATACATATATGATTTTAATACGACTTAAATTATATTTTATAAATCTTACATTTCTATAAAGTTATTATTGATTATTTATATGTAATACCTTATTAGATTCTGAGCGGAACAAAACATTTATGTATTTTAAATGATGCATGTGCATTATTTTGTTGTTGATAGTTTGTATAAAATGCATACGTATTATGTTTAAAGTGATTTTAAGTTTGAAAACTAGTAAAACTGGATATAATTAAAGTTAAAACTAAAAATATTTATATTGCTAATTGCTTTGTTTTAATTGTGTTTATTTATTTAATGATAACCCTAGGCATCAAGTCCATTCGGATAGCACAATTTTTTTTTTTTAATATGTGTTACAGTGTTAAACTGCAGTGCTTACTGTGTTTAATAAAACTCACAAATCAATATTTTTTTTTATGAATTGTATATAATTTAAAGATTGTTACCAAATCGAAGAGAAAATTTGAAACCCAAATATTTAATCTTTGCATGTTTGTTCCTATCCGTATTTTTGGTTATGAACCATAATAAGTTGGTAAGTGCATAAAAGTAGTACAATCAAAGTCATTGCATTATATTTTATTTTTAATTATAATTTATAAAATTGTATAGTATTTTATTAGTTTATAATTTAATAGACTTTTTGCCATCCCAATAAATTACATGTTCAATTGTTACTTATTTATTCAACGAAATTATAAATTATTACTATTTACTATTTCCATGAAGATGCATGGTGAATCATTAGTGTATAATTTTTGTGGCCCATAAATATTTGATGTTAAAATGGTTTCAATTGCTTACATTATAAAGACATAGAGATTTCTAAAACCATTATTTTTCAAATTCAGTATTAAACATTAATTTATTTTTAATAATGTAGTTGTGTGTAATTTTATTAATAAAATAACTGAATACTTTACTATTTATTATTTTTGCTATTTTTCAATCATACATCGCAAATTGATAAGAGTTATTATTTTAGAGGCGTTATAGCTTATAGATATGGTTTTTTGAGCATTTTACTTTGATATTAAACTAGAAAATAACCTCTAAATCACGAATTAATTAGGTGGTTCTAACAAAGTGTGGTTAAAAATTTTGTCAATTCAACAAATTATTACTCACACTTTATTTAGAAATTTGTAGATACTACATTTAACGAATAAAGAATGTATGGTTACAATAATCTGAAGTCCCTATCATAATATTAAAGAATTCAATAGTATCTAGGTAGTAGGTATTGTATGAATGACACGTAAAATATTAAGGTAGTGTAGTAGTGAACTTATTAATGAAGGCAAAAGACGATATATATATATATATATATATATATATATATATATATATATACTATTCTATGTATACTTTAATTTAGAAACATATTGATAAATGTCGAACCGGTGTGTAATACCAGCTTGAGTGTTTTACTACAGGGTTGCAAAGAGGAACGTGCAACCATACTTGAACGAGAGTGCAGTTGCTTGTATTCGTGTATTGATTTCATAATACGCAACAGCATATTATTTTAGGGAATTATTTGGAAATATATAGATTATAAAGCATGATACAATGATAGACGATAGTATCACATGTTTATACTTAGTAAACTTATATAGTATACAAGGTATAATACTGATATAATAAAGGTTCAGTCATTTTATTATTATTGATGTGAAAAACAAGTTTTAAAATAATTTCACTAAAATCCAAAAGAAATACCTATACTTCCTTGTTTCAGTTTGAATAGAAAAAAATAATTGTAAATTAAATGAGTATTGTATATTTGAATGGATGTGTTTATAATTGACTTTATGTTACAAGATATTCTGCTTTATTAAATAATTTTTATTGTTGGATTTTCACAGTATATTTCTGGAAGATTGAAAATTATATTTGGTTGATGTTTGCCCGAATATAATTCCGACGTAATTTAAAAAAAGAATGTTTTTAGCATTTAAAATATCGAACATTTTTTGTACCGTAAAATTAATATTTCAGTCCTTTGCTTTAAGGTTAAGTGTATATTATTATAGGTATATAAATGTTCTATAAAAATGTTTATATAAACACCGCTTTAACCAGGCACGTTAATGCCAATTTTCCTCATGCCCCAATTCAGACTTACTCCATTATAGATAAGAAAAAATAAGATGGAAAGAAAACTAATTTTTTCCTTGATCAATATTATATCCATTATGCGGCTCCACATGAATCTTAATGCATGTTAACATATTGTATTGTATTCCATTTATGACGATAGACCCTACGAAGATCGAACAGTACAGGTAGGGACTGTTGACCGGAAATTCGTTTAGTGCAATGTCCGGTGCCTCCCTTCGCACAATACCACATTATGCCCTTCCCATAATAATCAGTTAATAGCCATCACGTGGAAATGTATTATTCATGGGCGTTTTTATTTTTATTATTAAATACTGCTTTACCTATATAAATAAATATATTATATACATTATTATAATATATGCTATTGTTGTCGTGAAACACAATTTTTCGTGCTTTGCATTTAAGATGAATTGAAAGAGAGTTTAATAAAATTGAAATTTTACTATATTTGTAATTTTTTAAGAATAAAACAATCCTAAGTGTTGTACAGGTGCGAATCCGACACCCGGTCCTTATTCAGTTAGATTTTCCGGTCTGTGCACCGCATCCTCATGCAATCTGGGGTCAGATACGCTGTGATTACTGATTATTGAACATTAATTCTCACTTTAAACGCTAAATTTTCATTATTCAGACGGCTATAAGCTACGTATAATTTTTAATGCTTACATACATCAATATTCATTTTAGCAAACGCTGAAAACGCAGGGTTAATAAAACCAGTAGGTCAAAAACTTTTTTTCATTATTATTATTTTGTGTTTGTATTTTATCTTTGATATGTTCTAAATTTCTGACTACAATTATTTTAAATTTACGGTTTTAATTTTCAATTCTTAAACAAATGAAATAATTAATAATCACCTATATCATTCAAATAAGAAAATTAGTTATAATTAGTTTATTGTTTATACTGTATTCTATTATTATTGATTGATAACATCTTGTTTCTGCAGTTTTATTTTAGTTATATCCATACATTACACCGTCACAGACTCACAGTTGCGACATAAATGTCGTAATGAGTATAACGATATAATTTATATAAATCAATTATTTATGAGTGTGGCGTAAAGTTTTGTCGTAACTTTAACTAAATAATATTCAGAATAAAAAATTAAATGAGTTTTTTCTCATTATTTTTTTAAAACTATTTTTTCAGATAATATTTATGATTATAATTAATATTCATAACTTTTAATATTAAAACAATGAATAAAAGATTGATTTGATTTAAAAAAGCTAAATAACATTGGTTGTACCTTGTATTATTAGTGTATAAGTATGATTCATTGTGTAGTGTATAATAATACCTATATAATATGTAAAAGAAAATTGTTTATGAGGTTAAATTAATTATTGATGATAATATCCTACGACCTACGCAGTATGTTTATTATAGAGGCGATTTTCTTAGAAATCTTACAAATTTCTATCATATTTTAAATGTTTAACGATATTAATTTATTCAATGTTAGAACATCATATTTCTGTACAGCAAATTGGATTTCATTAACATTAAAAAAAAAAAAAATAGTAAAAACAAAATAATATTTTGACAATTACAATTTAATAAATAAAATAATAAAATAATTATTACCTAGCCTAACCTTTAATGTTGACATTTTTCATAATTAAATCGTGAAAGATAATCTGGCGTGATTAAAATATGTCATCTTTCAATTGTGTAGGTTAAAAGAAACATTTTTATATATTTGATAACATTTTAAGTTTCTTTAGTGGTTGTTTTTTTACATAATGGTTGATAATTAAAAGTGACTTCAATGTACGGATTAGAAAAATTTGTTTTTCATTACAAAATTGCCTATTTTTTTTTCTATTTGAAAAATTATAATCAATATGCCAATATATATTTATATTATGTATGTTATTATATAATTTGTCTTGTGAACACTGTATTAATATTATATGTCATGTCATGTCATGTATATAATTCATTCTAATTTTTCAAGACACCTGAACATATATGTTTTAAATACACTGATATTACAATAATATTATAATTCATTATAGCTAATATTACTATATCAGTTAAACTAGGTATTATTATACAAGATCATTATTTTATTTTTTTGTTTATATATTCAGTGCAAGTATAAATATCTGGTCGAAGAGCAATAATTGGGCTAGGCAAAGTTAGCTTAATGATATTATTAATTTTCACTAAAAATACATCAGATAAATATCGGATATGATTAGTTTGATTATAATGAGTAATTATTAATGACAAATTGACGGAGTATTGGCAAAATATCAATTGTATTGTCCAAACCCCGTTCAAAATCTAAAATACCTCGAATGGAATTTCATTTCATATTTTGGAAACAAGAATACTTGTTGGAATAAATGGGTGGCTACTAGTTGCGTCCGGCGGTAAAATTTTTTTCCGAATTGCGGCCCGTGTTTTTTTGGGATGCATACGAATTGGGGCCCGAGTTTTTTTGAGTTGCATATGAATTGCGTCCCAGAATTTAAAATAAAATAAATTATATGTATGTAATTATATTTTATTATGTCATAATATGCATGCATTTATGCATTGATTTTCATTCAAATATGCAAAAATATGCAAACAAAAATGCATGTTAATTAAATTTATTTAGTTTAAAAATGACAAATATATATAATTAATTAAATGAGTAATATGGACAAAAAATTTTATTAAATATCTATTTGAAATAATTGATGTATATCTAATGTACTTATTTAGTTATGTATTTTGTATGAAGTAGGATGTTGCATTTTAAACCTCCATTCGTCTAAATAAAAAGTCATGAACAAAAATAAATTAAAATAAATTTAGTATATTTTTATAATATTTCAAAATTACCTGAAGAGTTACAGTTGACTACTAAAGACTTGGATAAATTTTCAGTAAGTCATCGGTTTTTAGTAAATATAATCTTAAATCGAGAAAAACTTCGTTCTACATCCGTTGAAGATATCAGGACGTACTTATAAAGTATACCAAGTCACTGCATGAAAGGTCTTTCGGTTAAGATTAAATTATCTAGAATTAAAAAAAACCCGGGCCGTAACTCGTCTGTACCGAAAATAAACTCGGCCCGCAATTAGGATTAGACCTTTTTTCGTAGATATTTTCGGGACGCAACTAGTATGCAGCCGAATAAATCATGTTTCTGTTTATTGTTTAAGTTTCTGACGTAAAAAACAACGAAGTGATTGCATTTTAAATTTGATTTTCTGAAAGATAACCTTGTCTCTCTATTAACTAGATGTTAACTTTTCATTTTCAAAATTCCATCAGATTTAAAAATATTGAAAATATACTTACGTAAAAATATTACTTGATCATATTATATAACATAATACGACACTTTTAAAAAACAATTTTTTATAAGTTATTTATTTTCAATTTATGCATTTGGTTGGAGGCAATTTATTTTATGAATTCAACATTATACATATTTTTCAAGTATAATCTTATTTTTATAATGTAAAAACTCATAGGTAACGCTTTATATTAAGTTTTCATAATAAATATTTATAACTGCATTGAGAATACCTCCGTTACATTATGCATTATACAATGGCCGTCTGACGTGCAGTCTCGAAGAATAAAAATAAAATACACCTGTAAGTCTCCGTTACACATTGTTATTGTTTGATATTTTTTAACAATTGGGTATTATTCAGATTCCAGACTGAGTTGTTATAACTGATCAATCAACTCGATATTTTCGTTTTTAAATCATATTTCACGGTGTTTAATTTTGTTAGACACTTAGACCAAAATATACATAAAAAGAATGTTTGAATTTCAGAACGTAAGTTGTTGGAATCTATGATACCATTTTGTGTTTATTTCACCAACCTTGAGTGAACCTTAAAATGGATTAACATTCCTACGTATAACTATAAAATAAACGAACAGTACACGTTATAATTAATATTATTAACTTATCTCTTAAATCTTAACAGCCACCGTAATTAGTGGTTGAAGGTACCTATATAATTTTAGTTTTCAATATGTCTTTCATATATCGAGGGGATTAGTAGGTATTTTACATTATGTCCGTTGTGACTTTTGGTTTTCATGATTCAACATTTACCAAAACTATTGTTGTTTTTTATTAAATGTAAAAAAATATTATTTAATTACATCCACAAAGCATTTACCGAGTCATAGAGGCATCTTTGTCATATATTGGTATTCAATTAATTTTATCTTCAACTTTTATTTCAGATTTCGACTATCTATACTATAATAACACTTTTAATTTGTAAATAACACCAGGCTAATAATCTTTGTAATTGAAGCCTTTAATTAATAATAATAATATCCTTATAAAGTTCATTAAGCCAAAACTATTTGAACTCGTTGCTTAGAAATGGTTTCCGTTTTAGTAATCTAAATTTAAACATATTAAATTTAATTGAAAAAATATAAAACAGAATTTATTTTTGGTTTTACATTCATTTTACAGATTCATGATCATTATTATGAATCTATCAGCCACGTTTCAAAATAAGAAATTTAGTGTGCTACTGTATATCGTGCTTCTTTTAACTGCTTATGGTCCATTATCGTAGTTATACTCTATATCCCACAAATAATGTACTCGAAAAAGATTTCTATTAATGTTTGTCTAAACAATAACGTGGAAGCTTGGTGAATGCTTAATGTATGTTGTTTCATTACGGGTTTAGAATTAATTTTACTGGGATAAGTGCTCAACTGATTGTTTTTTGTATCCTTACACTCAATTATTTTATATAACACATTACGTAAAACTGTCAAATAAGGGTATTTTATATTATTAATGCACGACATCATGTATCTTATTGTTTTGAACAATCCTTTAGTAGCATATGTGAGCATACATTCATGAAAACTGTACATGATTTTAGAACTTTAATAACTAAACTTATAACTTAAACTTGGATAAAAGTTTTGAGCTTACATGTAATTAATACGTAATAGTAAACACGGTGCTGCTTGAAATGTTAACTTTTCGTAAAATTGTGTTTAAATATGTATCAATTATAGTCTCATACCTACTCAATAAGAGTGTTTCTGTAATATTCTAAAATATAATCGAAAAACAATCTCTGTTAACCTTCAATATATTTTATTAAAACTAAAATCCAAAATTATCAAACATTATAGGCGAATAAAAAAACTAAAAAATTCAAACCATTATCAAATTTAATTGATTTGGTATAATATAATGTGTATTTTGAGTCATGTATTTAAAACATATTTTACATATTTAGTACTCTATTTTTTATAATTCAATAATATTATGCTATTATACTGCATACCTAGATACTATAAAATATAATAGTGCGTTAAAAATTAAAATTACAAAATAGCCATTTTCTTTTGTTGTGAATTAGAATTCGAAAAAAACACTTGTATTCATTCAGACTGGAAGAATAAATATCATAAATTTTTTTACGAGTTGAAGTTTTAGTAATTGTATAAGATGGGTTGATGGGTAACATAAATTTCAACTTATATACGAGAAATTATTTTCCTCGACGCTTACAATGAAGGGCTAAGAGCTGTTAAGCAATAATTTATGATTCAGGATTTTTCCAAAACAAACGTTATTCGCAGAAATATTAACAGTCATTCATTCATATCAACGGGTTTTAAAGTTAATCAAAGAATTATTTTTTGTAAATTTAATAATATTACGTATGCTATGATTTCACGGATATTTAAAATAACATCTTAAAAACTCAAACATTTAAGCATTAGCATTCTTGTTTTGATAAATTTAAAAGTTTTAAAAGGCATGTAATATGTTTAATTGCTAATAATTTAACATGGTTCGCTTATTTGTAAGTTATTCATAAAATGTTTATTTTAAGTGTAAAATGTTATATGTATTTAGCTTTAATTTTTACATAAATTACTTGGGCCCCACTGAAAATCTGATTTTGGAGAATAATTCTTTTAAAGAGATCTACAGTAGAATAATTATTATAATCTCTATTCTTTTTTGGTTTATTTAAACTTAAAATAAAAACTGTTTGTACTTTTTGTTTTTTAAAAATCTATAATAGCCTACTCTAAGAGTTTCTTAATGTAAATATTTTGAAAGCTTGATTATTAATTTCTATGAAATATAAACATTTAAATATCAAGTTTTTAAGTTTAGGTAAGAGGCACGTAAAGAAGACAAACATGACGATGCAACTTTTATATATATATATATATAGTTATTATTCATAGTATCTCGATTGTATTCTACAAACACAAAGTTTATTAATGAACAAGCATTAAAGATTACTCCAATAACAAAATGTTGATTAGTTTGCAATAAATTTAAGTTTTCTTAACTTATAACAGCCTGTGGCTACTAAATTATTATTTATATTTATATGAATATTTTTTTGAAAGTTTAAAATTAATTGTATCAGAATAATAATACTACAATTTTCAATTTTATGTCGGTGAGTTAAATTGAGGTGTACTTATAATTTTACCTATTTTAATATACTATATATATTATGTATAATAAGTACATGCACATTTTTAAAATTTAACTTAAAAATACTTATGACTAAAACAATGAATGTATTGTTTACTCTGGTTAATAATAATTTTACAAGTGCGTTTTGTTGTTTGAGGACGAAGATAACAATACTGAGTAACTGTTGAAAATTGCATTCATCGACATTTTAGACTATATAATAAATAGCAAACTATTTTTAAAAAATGTCCTTTGGACGAAGTTAAAAAAAAAAATCAACAGCATCGGCTACAGAATTTGCAGTGCCAAGTATTTTTGGAAAGTATGAATCAGTTCCATACTTGGCTCTATGCAAAAACAAACATATTTGCACAAAATCAGTCATTACATATCAGTGTATAAAACAGGGGAGAAACACAAGGAGACAACCCCCTCCCCCTACCGGAGCTCACCACATAGACGTACATTATTTCACATTTTTTTAAAGTAATATTTAACCTAATCATTCAGCTGCATGTATTGAAAATTCGATATAAATACCATTGCATAATTGATCACTTTGTAAATGATGTACGTAATTATAAAATAGTGTTTACAATTTTACATTTTGTAATTTAATAATAGTTTCACGGATCTTGCACATTTTTAGTAAATAATATTATACGTTTTTAAAGATAAGAGAAATCTAAAATTATGGTGATACATTTATTTTTAAAATATTTAATATGTATAGTGTATACATGTATATTGTATATTATATACCATTCCTAAATGGTACTTCGACATTAAGCACATGTAATGAATTCGATACTTCTATAATATTTAAAAATATACTTGATAAATGCTTGGTGTTGTATATTCAAATGGATGCTGCGCTCTTCAACAGATTATCACTCTGAATTCGTCACTGTATTAAAAGTATTCTTTGTAAACATTTATATATAATCATGAAGGTACATTAAAATGAAAACTGAATTTTAATACAATAACTATTGTGGCTTATACATATGAAACTAATTATTATAGCACAATTGGTTGTAATACAACAGTAACACGTATATTATATATACGTGTTTATAATGTATTATTTATGATAAATTCTAACTATTTTTTATCAAAAACATATAATTGAATCAGAATTGAGTTGATTAATTTTAATTGGGTTATCAGTTTCAAGTCACATGGAAAATTGTGTGCATTTGTATGATACAATAATGGGATGTATTAACATGGTATAAGTATAGGTATAGGGTTACCGGTTACCTACACTCAAATAAATTCCTAAATTGTGTTAGTACAAGAAATCATATTTCTATACTTTACTTTATCGAAAAATCAGAGATTGTCTAATACTTACAGTTATTTTTATATCTATTTTAAATATTGTTTTAAATAAAAATAAAAATAAATTATATTACGCATAATATCATTAGTACCTGAAAATACCATACAGGAAAAAATTGTATAACATGTTTTATCAAATAATTGTTGACTATTGAAATGTTAGTGATTAGCTACCAAATGACATAAGTCTTAATATGATATTAGTATGATTAGGCTGAGGTTGATTATAAAAATAATAGAAAAGCGTCGTTAAAAACTGTATAACGTTAATCTTAAAACATGGTTTTCTATACATTTTATTTAATATGAGTGAAAAAAAATTGAAATACATTAACATAAATAATTAAAACCTTCTATAAATACATTTTAAATGTTTCTTGTTAAAAAAATGGTGTAAAAAGAGGGAGTATTATATGATTTTATTTATAATTAAAAATTGTCAAGAAAAGAAAAAAGTAAAAGGTGATAGTTACGTAGAACAGTTATGAATACCATTCAAAGGAAAGTTTAAATCTTCTACTGATGGTAATTCCATTATTTTGGCAGACTTAATGGAATATAATAATATTATAATATATACCAATACAACAATAGCGTTGCTGTGGTAACGAAGCTGGTTTCTCACCTAAGGATCGAATCAAAAAAATCTTGACACTCCTACAAGCTTTGTGTGTTTCATCTGTTTAACCCCTCATTGTACATATCGGTTTTAATTTCACTGTTTTCCTTGGGTAGCTTACGTCTTTTCAGATGTACCACGCATCATTATATTATAATGTTACAACAATAACATCGAAACTAGATCAGCAGTGGATAATATATCTCATAGAAAACGAAATAATTTAAGAAAAATGTTATGTCAATTTATTTATGCTTAAACATAATTTATACGTAGATTAGACCGTTCGGATAAAATATACTTTGAGCTGAAAGCAGAATGTTATATTTTAATATAGTTTGTATTTGTATTCACTAATCGTTTATGTCCTTGACGAAACATCACGAAATGTTTTAAAGCAAAATTATGTTTTCATTAGATATATCATATCATAATCATAGAAAGAAAGAGAAAGAGGAGTGAGATAAAGAGAGAGAGAGAGAGAATGAGAGTAATATAATTCAGCGTGGACAATAGGTTCGCAAGTAAATAAGGATTATGAATGAATAATAATTCTATTATAAACACGTAATAACAACCGATGTTTCGAAGAAATTCTGAACATTTGGAATTCGGACGGATTTAGCATAGGTACTATTATATTGTACTTAGTTCTTAGTTGGGTATAAAACAACATGCTGGCGGCAATAATGCTAAATTTTCATTACGGAATGTGATTCTCAATGAGAATGGTGTATATTTGCGAGATTCAAGAATATTTTCGTTTTTAAGTTTACGAGGATAACGAATAGGTAATAAAATAATAGCGAATGAAAACAATACAAATACATATAACCGGCATTAGCGCCACCAAACAACACGTCAACACGCGTCACGATTGTATTTTATTATTGTAAAAATATCTGAAACGGAATGAAGTCTAATAACGTTTTTATTTTATTTTTCGAATTCATTGCATTCTGAATATTCGCAGCTTCCATACTCTTGGATGGAGACAGCTGTCCGTGACGTTCATCGAAAACCATCGTTATACAACACGCGTGAAACAAATTATAGTATTATACCGTAAAAATTTATATTATTCTTACTAACTGCACCGAATAATAATACACTCGGTCACGATGTCACCTATTTCTCGTCATCGACAGTTTTTTTTCTTTGCACGGAAAATCATGATTTTCTACCCCAGATGGTGTGCGGGTGTGACTGAATGGGTGGGACACTGTCGTATTTGAAGTTCGATCAAGTCAAGGGGGCATACAAAAACTTTTAATTAAACTATTCATGTGAAGTGCTCCACATTAATCAACCTTTTATATTTTGTTTTTGAACAGCAATATCAATTTTTTATTTTACTTAAAATTAATTTCACAATTTTACTATTATAGGTACGATAATAAATACATGTATAACAAACCAATGGCCAAGACTAGAGTGACAAGATTAGTTATAATAAAACGGGGACATATGAATAAATGTAGTACCCTATAGAAAAAACAAAAAAACATTTATTATTATTGTAAGTTATGTTTACACATCATGTTGCACCTATGTTATATTAATCAAGACATAAACATTTTTCAATTAACTATTAAATGTAGGTATGTAAATTTAATTTGATTTTACAAGTTTTTATAATTCATTTTGGTCCAAGACTACACTATAAAACTCATAACAATTGCACATTTACATTATTTGCTGGAATAGAAAACATGAATTGTCAAAGGTAATTCAGAATATTCGGTTCACTGCTGTCATAATTCTTACCTAAAAACTCTGTGCAAAATGTCATATCTTTATGTTTATTAAAAATTAAAGCCAACCAATTAAAATTGAAGACTATCTAAAGATCCGTCAATAAACATGAAGAAAACGGGAGATGTATTATAAATTATCAACTAATGTTATGCAAGTATGTACATGATAAATTGATAAAAAATTAATTCAGTGGCATATCGAAGTATCGATGATGATTTTCGGGACACCCTACCCGTGGTTCTTAAAGACAGAGGTGGGGTTGATTCCGACATTACTCCCTTAAATACGTCACTGTGTTGTATGGTGGGGTAGGTAACGAATCTTTTTCTTCCGGAAAACGTCCACGAGATCTCGAGCCGGGATTGCTATACTTGCTTTATAGCATGGCCGGACAGGATGTTAAATTATATAGAGGAGACGCCGAGACGGCGACTGACGGTCGTCGTGTACCACCGGAGAAGCAGCTGTGCACCGACCCATAAATAGCCTATCGGGCCTCATCAGCGCTAGATTAATTATAGCGGCGGCGGCGGTGGCGTCGGCTACCTCCGGCCCGCGTGTGCGCAGGCGATGAGGAAAAATGGCCACGACCCCGCACCCGCGCAGCGTTTTTTGTATACGTCGTCGCATAAAGGTTAACGATATTATTGTCATGTAGGTACAATTCGTCATAATAGTATTATACACTTCAATACGATCTTATTATAGAATGATTGCAGTCCAGCCGCGATGTCTGCATTTTCTCGTCGTGTGACGATGGCTGTAGTTGCACCGGTCAGCTGACATCGCGTGACGCTCTGCCATAGGCGGCACTTTGTAGAAACTTATGTGGGTGCAAACGTTTATGGTAATAACATTCACAAATCCATAGGGAAGTTGCCCCCCAGTACCCCCTTATATATAACTATTGCTACAACAAATGTAGATAGAAAAAAATTTCTTTATTAATAACTATTAATTGGGTCTCTGTATTTCAAATATGTACATGAATATGTAAAAATATTATTAAAAAACAATTTTTTATTTTGACATAAATAATATGATCTATTTTGAACCATATCGCTATTTAGTGACGAATTAGCTTCCTGCATTATTTAATTATTATTATTATTATTTTAACATTTAATCGCGGACTTAGATTTTAGTCCGTACAATTAATTGAGTAATCAGATATAAAATAATGAAATGATCCATGGTTATTTTTTATTATCAAAATTACATTATATCAGTATAATTGTTAACAATAAAATAATTAAAATATTTTTTACTGTTGTGATTGTCTATGTGTAGGTGCAAAATGATACTTTTGCCCCCTCAGAAAAATTGTCGTGGGTACAACTGCACCCTCATGCCCCCCCCCCTAGATGCCGCCTATGCGCTCTGCATTTCCTTTGTATTTGAACATTTTTTTCGATGGTATCTTTAAGCCCTTTTGATTAGGTATATTATAAATTACGATATTATTGTATTGCGTTTTATATGTCTGCCAATAGAGTACATCTAAAAGTTTTTTTTGAGATTTAAATTTAATCGACTAAAATCGTAGTGTACAATGTGGCGGAGCAGTGAATATCAAAGTATTTACCAAAAAGTTAAGACATAAAATAGATGACAATTTATATGTTTTGGTTTTAATAGATTAAATAAGTACCTATATGTATAAATATATTAAATATTATGAGCTATTAAATAGGAAGTTCTTAAACTGTGTACCCATTCACACGCATTAATTATAAAAACGCCATAATTTTATTGAGTAACAAAAGATTAACTAAGACACATAGTTAATGAACCATTCTCGAATAGTTATTGAATTTTGTCAAGTTTTCTCATAGATATATTTCTGATATTTTATGTTATCTATTGTAGTAGGTGACTGGGGAGAGTTTGTTGTGAATTATAACAATTTAAATTTTATTTGGTACCTCAAAGTTGAAGATGACAATTCATTAACCAAAAATTATATAGGTCAAGTCGTCTAGAATATCATAATTTACGTATAATACTAGATGGTGTATTTTGGGGAAGAACAAATTACTTTTAAATTATGTGCAACTCAAAGCAGTGTATTATAAATATATAAGTATGATAATAATAATACTTATATAACTTTATTATAGGTTAATAGACAATAGGTAATATTGTTATACATTATACATTTCACATTAAATCATATTCAGGTGCTTTGACAATATAAAGACATCAGTGATGCTATTTTTGGTAACTAACCCCTCATATGAACGGTATAAAAAATAGTTTTTTAATTCCCGTCACATTGTGTGAGACTACAATGTATATTATATACATTTTTGGACTTGGAAAAATGCCTCATCTACAGGTTATATATGGTAATTGTTGACAATATCAAACATACTTTATATGTTTTATATTGTACAAGGTTAGGAAAATAACATTAATTAAGAAACCATTTTAAGCTATACAAATACATATACGTATATTATATATAAACTTTTATATAATAATTATATATTAAATATACATTTTTATGCCAACATTTTTGAAGTTGTTGATTCTAATAAGATAAAAGTATATAACATAATACTCTTAATTTTACGTTTCCATTGTAAACCGTATATATTTGTTTTATATTAGGTATAATAATTATTAATTTTTAACATTTCTAGATAGATAATGCAGTATGTATCGATTCATAGGTACTATAATTAATAACTATTAATACATACCCATAATAATAGGTATGTATATTGAGTATTATAATTATATATTTATGTTTTTTATGTTTTTATATTTTCATTTTCATTTTTTTAACTTAAATTTATTATTGAGACCCATGTATGTTTAATGATACACCATATACCACGTTTTATATTATATATAAAATTTATGCCGTTAATCTTTATAAAAACAAAAACTAACACATAACTTTTAAACTTCATATAAATTTAAAAATATGGTACAATGTGAATAAAAATTACAATTCATATTACTAACTAAAACTTAAGTTATTGTATTTTATTTTAAAATTGAATAGTAATGTAAAATGCAATATGAAATGTACTATATTTATTAGTTCTATACATAGATAGATCTAAACAAAAACATTTTAAAATATGTTTATAATTTTTCTAAAGCGAAATAATGTTTATAAAAGTATTAACTTAAAATTCGAATATTTTTTATGATATTGCTATATTACCAAAATTAGTGCCTATCAATGAGATATTTTATTTACTTATTTTGTGTGATTTATATCTATCTATTTAAGTATAACTTAAATTATTAGTTTTCAATATGACGTGTGAAACAAATTTAAAAAACAAGTTGTAGTTTCCAATCGAAGTGAGGTTAATGATGTACATTTTGATAACGTTATATGCTTTATTTAGGTTTTTTTTAAATATAATTTTTAATATAAACTTCTAAATTGCTCTAAATATTCTATGTGATTTTTTCAATTAACTGAAAATTGTACATTAATGGCACCTTGTTTATTGGGGTCATTTTTTTATTTTCCTAGTAGCTTACAATATTGTGAGAAAAAGAAAAAAATGGTAATATTATAGTTTAAAAAAAATCATGATTATTCTCGTGTAAGGAGAGTTATATTTAAAATAATTCTTCAAATGCAACGATATTTATCATTGTTGTTATTATTATAATTTATTATAATAGCCGAGATAAGTGAAGCAAGACGGGTGGCCTGACAAACAGTTTCTGAATCATGACGTAGCTTTCGATTTTCAAACATATTTAAGATACGTTTTCCTTCATCAAATTTTACCTCCCTCCAATAGATTTTAATAACTTACTTTCTACATTAACGATAAATTCACATTTATTCATGTTTCCACTAACCGAGTTATTAGTAAACTAAATATTTAATGACGTAAATGTATCGTATGGTAAACAATTTTTTACCTTAAGTAGATGGAAATACTTAATATTACGCTATTAATACTTATTGTATAATTAAATTTTTTAACGCATAAGAAAACGAACTATTATATAGGTACATTAAGTTACAATAACTTTTATAGATAGAAAATAGTATGCAAATATTTACTAATAAATAAAAATTTTAATTAATTTATGCATTAAAAGCAGACAATAGTTACATTGTATTAGCTTATATCATTTTCTATAGTTTGCATTTATTCAGAAAGTATTTTTAATATTATACTTCGTAATTTTGCCATTATCTGAGTTGGATCACAGTTTAATATATAAAAAGAAATAAAATCAATATAAAAATTATGTAAATTGTGTTTTATATTTTGAGTGCTTTATTTAAACTATGATAAATAATTGTGATTTTCGATGAATAAAATACGTAACATAAATGTAGTACCTTGACGCTATTAACCAGTACCTAGGTACTACATTGTTGTTTAAAATATTATAGTTTATGTTTCATTGGTTCATTTAATAAATTGTACTATCGACCAATATAGGTAACAGCCTATTTTTTTATTATTATGCACTTACTTTACTGGGAACTAAATTAAGAAATCTGAGAAACTGTTTTGCTTTCTTTATTTTTTGAATAGCTTACCATGAAATGTTAACCTAGCTACTCCCAGAAGATTTTCCAACCAATTAGTATCTTTGTAATTCAATTTATAAATTTTTGTTAATTAAAGGATAATTCTTATTTTTACCCATTTTTTTTCATCAAAATTACTTATTTAATAACTGAATAATGTTAAGCCAGTACATTTTCACCAGCTTAGACAACAGATAGAAATCATTAGTAAACAAAATATTATTTAGCACAATGATTTTTATTCACTATTTTAATATTTTGAGTTATTAGTGTTACGATTTAAGTATACATTTTTGATAAGTGCTGTAATTTTTTAGTTAATTTAAAAAATACATACATAGGTATTTAGTGGTTATCGATCTGGATAAGGATAACTCATGAAAACCTGTTAAATACTTATTGTCAAGTGATAATTCATCATTTTATAATGCTATAGGTATGAGTATGATAATTAATTTTGATAGTCAAACAAAGTAATACTTGTGCCATGAAATATAATTAATTTTGTTTCTAGTATGACAAATTGTATTAAAAATAAAAACGAATCCTAACATTAATTGTCTAGCTACAAATAGTGAAATATGGTATTCAGCGGATTATTATCATTTATCCTGATGGTATTTATTTACATATTTAGTTGATGTACTTGTAATATTTATAGTAATTTATTATTCTTTTTATGATACAATTTATTGCTTAACTTGAAAATTAACTTTAAATTATGTTCAAGTACAATACAGTTAAATGTAATCAATATTATTTTATAGACGTATGAAAAGTTATGTGCAACGTGACATTCAAAATAAATAATTACATATTTTTAATACCCACCGATCGCAAAACAGAACATAATAATATGTAACAATAAATAAAAAATGTTATATACTATTAAAATTATTGTTTTATAATAGTTTTGTTTTTCAATAGTAAAATGTATTCCAATTCTGAATAATGAATATAGGGTTTATCATTATTATTACCTATATAATAAAGTACTATGAAACCACTGAAATCTCTTTATAACGGACCCTATACAAGACGGGAAACTCTTTAAAACAGAAAATCACAATGGTCTCATATATATAATCTATATTCCATATATGTATATTTTAGTTTTTTTTTAAACTGAATATCACAATTGGTTACTAGTTATTTTTATTTTCTATTTTTTCTAGTTACTTTACTAATAATTGATCACCATCAAATATTTTTTTTAAATTCAGTAGAGGAGAAACATTTTTTTTTGCAAGTAATTAATTACTGCTTAAATATTTAACCATCAATATGTGTTAATGCCATTATTATTTTTATGTCCAATTACATACAGAAACTAATCAATTAATTATTATTTTGTAATTAAAATGAATTTGTATTTGTATATGTTACAGTTCATTGGATCTCTGGATGTTCCCAGGCCTGTGAACCGAGTAGAAATAGTGGCAGCTATGAGACGGATTAGAGTAAGTGTTTTCTAGATGTTCCTAAAGACAGCCACTTCCATGATTTTAAAATTTCCATTAAAGTGGTCTAGTTTGAAACTTTTATTATTTTTTTTTTTCGTACGGTACGGCAGAGTCATTTTTCTTCAGATATTTACCATTGATTTGTCATTAGAGTTCATATTAATATAATAATTTTTTGATCGATCCATTTTAATTTATTGTTCTTTATTTATAGTATGAATTTAAAGCTAAAGGAATAAAGAAGAAAAAAGTATCCATAGAAGTTTCCGTCGAAGGGGTCCGAATTACTTTAAGAAAGAAAAAAAAGGTGAGTGAAATGTTTTTTTTTTATATTATTCATTTTTTATTAATCATATGAATTATTCAAAAGTATTTTAAATTATGTGTATTGTGTATATTTAAAACACCATTTTTCCGGCCTATAACTTTTTACATTATATTTATTTTAAAACAAACGAATCACATTTTAAATTTCGTTTGTTTTTCTGCTATTGAATCAGAAGATGCATAATTTCCATTAAAAAATCTCAGTAATCCTTATTTTTGGTGAGTAAGTTAATTATATTTTTTCATATGACCATGTATATTTAAAATGTATTTCAATAAAAAGCGTTATTGTTGACTAACTAATATGTTAATTGAATTTAGCGTATTATAGCTAAGAAATGAAATACCTTCTTAAAAATTAAAATGTAGAATATAATTTATGTATAATAGTATTTTACATAGGTTATAGCCGTTATAGGTATACCAGTCACCTTTTATTAATAATAATTTATTACATATGTGTTACATCTTTATTCCAATTAAAACTTTTTAACTCTAGAAGTTTCTTGTCATTTTTATTACAATAGACTTTTAAATAATACACAATATAGTATTATGGTATAACTTTAATTTATTTTGTTATATGTTATTTATGCGTTGTTACGCTACAAATTTAAATTTGTTTGATATTCATTGTATCTACTATTAAAGTAAATTTATTATTTAAAAAAAAATACATTTGAATTTATTGTAATTTAAACTTATCTAGTTAAACGTAATAATTATGATGGTTAATTATATGCTTATCATGGATATTGGATAGGTATTCAATTTAATTTTACTGTACAAATTGGGTATATAGAATAAAATAATACACTAACGTTACAGCCTAAACGTTTTACTAAGAATACTTATTACTACTTCGTATTACTCAGAAAACTGATGATTGCTTTTGTTCTTAAAAAGTATAGGGGTCGATGTTGAATGTAGAAATCAAGTAATTTAAATCGTTTTTTACCTTCAATCAAATTCTAAACTAGATCAATTAATATTCAAACGTGTTCCAATAGTATTGCATATTATAATTATCATCGAGTTTAAAAGAACAAAAACAAGTTAAACGATCCATAAATGATTAAATTTAATTATTTCCATACATTTTATAAGAATCTAATACAATGTTAAGAAGAAAATAAAAATAAACTATAAATACCGAAATCTTTTTGCAAATAACTTTTTGACCATCTTGCAACTATTATAAGTTATAGTTTTTTTTTGTTTTACAAAATCCCGATACTTAAATAATATTTTTTGGTGTTGTTATAGAAAAAACAATGGACGGACGAGAATAACCTGCTACTAATGCAACATCCTATTTATAGGTAAGCTGTTAAGTCTGTCATACATCAAAGTACGCGGTGGGTTTAAAAGTCTCAGATGAAAACTGTTTGTTCACATTTAAACAGCTAATTTGAACTTTTTTTCACAAAACCGTGAACTTATTAGTGGTTTTGTTCAATTGTGTTCATATGAAATTATTGTTTTGGATTTTAGAATATTTTACGTTTCTCACGATTCTCAAGACATGAAAATATTCAGTTACATAGCTAGAGATGGTTCCACCAACGTGTTCAAGTGTAATGTGTTCAAGGCAAATAAAAAGGTATGCACTATTTATTTTATAAAGATATATTATATTATTACATAGAAAAAATTTAAATAAATATCATACCAAAATTATTCGTGTATGAATAAGATTGAATGAAGTTTGTATGGATCTGTTTTTGGCGCAAGTTGTAATGAAAACGCAAAAAAAATGTAATATATATATATCATTCATATATTCATATTATACAGTCTATTCAAAAAAAATCCATTTCATCCGTCCTTGTACTAGGAAAATCCGATGAAGTCTACTTTGCGCACGTGTTCGAGTATGCTATATCTTTGTGACGTTTTCATATTATTATTCGTAGGCGTGGTTATAATTTTCAAAAAAAGAATGTGACAGTTTTTGTCATATTTAATCAATTTATAATACGATAAAATATGAGCAAAATTAATTTGGCATTGGTACGTTTTTGATTGTTATACCTATAGAATATTCGAAAAAAACTTTTTTTGGTATAGTTATGTCATCGAAGATATCAAAACTTTTTTTTCATTATTAGTTCGTATAATATTGTAGTAGAATTACATTTTCTATTTGTTAAAATTTATTTTGAATACGTTTTTATTTTAATTTTTAAATAATACAATCACGGTGCAAAGACCTCATTACGCGTACTTATAACACACGTCGCCAAATATTGTGTATTTTACGTGAGTGATTGACGATCAAAGAGATTTATAGTGGTAATCCTTTCGTAATAACTATTGAACTAAGAGATAATCGTTAAATTTTGTTTGTATACATACTCATATACACGCACAATACTTTTGCTTATGAATAAATATCTATAATATACAACTTATCTACTGGTTATGTTTTCATGATTTAACGAAAAATTCATCGTATCTTAATCGTACCTATATCATAAGCGCACAAGTTGAAAAAATGATTAAATTAATATTTTGCTGGTAATATATTATTTTTAATTATTGAAATGTATTTAATAGAAAAATGTTATGTATTGACAGTTAAACTTTTCGTTTTGAATCGACAATATATTTTTACAAGCTAAAAATAGATTTCAATTATTATAATCCTCTATGAGCTTTAATTTTAATATTTCTTTTAATGTATAATAATATTAAAATATCATCCAAGTATTTTATTGAATACAAATCTAAAATATCTAAAATTGATCAAAAAAATCAATCTTATTTTTACATTTTTTTTAGAGTGAAAGGTTCAAGTTTAAATTTGAAATATACAAGGACATAAACTGTTTAAAAAAAACGGTTATAATCAAAACACAGATGGTTAAAAATAGTTCGGTAATATATGTATTTTTCCCTAAGGAAACGAAAACCTTGGTGACATTTGCTGATTGATGCATCGTTGTGCACTTTTCTCCTTTGTCATATCAACTACACCATGTGTGTCAAAAATCACTTAACAGTTTAAGCGTTTTTGTGATAAATCGACTAAAAATCAAAACTTGTTGTTCCAGTTTTATTACATATAGGTTATAGTTGAATACAATGAGACATTTTTCAATACCATATTTAAAATAGTAGGTCTACATTTTCGAAAAAAACTTACATTCATTCTTAAATAAATATAAGAGTTAAAATAGTGCATTATGCATTAAAATAAAATTACCTTGTACTTATGAGATTCACATTCTATATTATTTTTATTTTAATAAAAATCTATAAAAATATTTCATATTTCATAAATAGTTCAATAACACTAGTACTACCAAAACTATATTGTAATATAGATGGAAAAAATAAGGTGTATAATCGTATTCAGTGTAAGAATACAAAAAATGTGTTTAATTGGCTATATAACCAAATCTTGATTTATAAATATATTTAGGTAATTTCTAGAATTCTGATCTCAATAATGTGTCCATAAACAATATTTCACTGAAAATTAAATCCGTATAAAATAAAATAGGTACCTACTGCAAATTAAAAATCATGTGAACTAATTATAGGAGACAAAGGTTATTTAATTTTTCGTCGTTTTCTTTGGCTTCATTCAAATATAATTACCGCTATGTTACTGTAATAGTATAATAAATTATGTAAGGTTCCACGGACGAATCATCATGTATTCATATTACTATTATAAAGTATAATATAGTAGTTTATGCACGATACATTTTATGTGGTCTAGTGGACATTGGGTGCAGTAAATTCAACACTTCATATTTTCTTATTTCCTGGTGTTCTACGCATGAAATACAATTTAACCGAGAATCGTCGAAACAATACGGTAAATTTACTATGGCTTATCAATGCAAATGATAAATTTTGAGTGAAATATAACAAACACGTATCAATTAAATGAATGTCCTTTGACGCGATCTCGCATTCAGCACAACGTCCAATTAAATAATGATTAATATAACATATTATTATAACACACACGCACACATGTACAAACGCGCACACACACCCACACACACCAGTAGTCCAGTCTTGTAAAGCATAGTCGACAAATTATTTGTATATCATAGCATATTATTAAAAATAACACGTATTATAAGATAACTTTGTATTCTTCAATTTATAATAACTATTAATGCTTAAAATTTAATCTTTTAAGATATTATTTTTAAGATTGAGTGTAAAATATTAAAAACAATTTTTCCTGTTTCATTACAAATCATCTTTATTCTTCGAGTTAAAGTATTTAGTACTTTTGCTACGAATAAGAAATGGTAGAAAAAAAACATAATTACCCACTCAGAATCTATACCTTTCGATAGCTCGTCTCGAACACCGTATTATCAACATTCTATTCGTATGCAAACGAATGAATGAAGTATTAACTTTTCGAATACTTTACTGGCACACGCACGCAGTGTTGCCTGTCTTAAGTCAACATAATATTATATTATACGTGTGATCCGTTTATGAAGTACCTATACGTACACTGCAATACATACTATTATAATATTATAGTAATGTGGACATTGACAAACAGGCACGGCGCGCGCCGGATTGCCGACAGGCAACGTAATTAGGCATAGCGCCAGGGATCTGACGCGCGGGATCTCTCGTCGGTGGACGGGTCGGGCGGGGGAGGAGTCCGTCTGGGGGCCCCCCGGCCGTCAGATAGCGTCGGGACGCGACGGCCGACCAACGTACACGTTCGCACGCGTAAGACGCACACGCACGCACCCTATAACAGTGTACAAGAATGAGCGCGCGCGCGCTCGCGACGAGAACGCTACGGCGAGAATCAAAAAGATTATAATATAATCACTCGCGCGCGCGTATTCGCGCGATTAAGGTTTTTTCGGCGTTCCTCGCGCGTGCACCATAATAATATCATAACTTCGTATTACGCTGAAAAAGTCTCGCCCGTCACGCGTAGATACATGGTTATCATGAGGAAAACCGTAAACGCGCCATCGCCGCCGAACCCGGAACATCCGCGGCAAGTGCCCAGGAAAAAACTGTCGTTTCGGGAACCCGAGGTGGTGCCTCGGGGCAAGCCTCGGGTGGTGCTGAACAGAGCTGATGAATTCGAACTAGACGAAGAACTTCAGGTAATAACGACGACGACGACGACGACGACATACCACTCATTCCCGAATCTCTTTATTCCCCGATCCGATGTAGTTCATTATTGTTACAGTTACAATATTGCTTTAAACGCATTTTGTTTTTTAAGTGTGGTCTTGTTTTTCTTGTCGTTTTTTTTTTTTTAGAAAATGCATTATACGTCGTGCTTGTGCGTGTTTCAGAGCCAAGCGATGCGAGTGGTGCGGACGGTTGGCCAAGCGTTCGAAGTGTGCCACAGAGTGAATCCGTCTGAAGACGGCGGTGACAGGAACGAAGAGGACAGGACGTCGTTCAGACATCGCGACGACGACGACGACGACGACGAATGCGACGAAGACGATGAAGATCCCCGAGGAGAAGATTCGGGCGATGAAGATGACGAGGCGGACGACGGTTCCATGTCGAAACGAGGTAATAGCGATCATTGTGAAAATACATTGTTTTAGACGTATTTCGATATAAATAATAATAACATAAATGCACAAATCGTTACGAGACGTTGGAAAAACTGCACGCAGACGGGTTTTTCGGCGTTTTGCAAGAAAACTGTCATTGTCACCACGTTAAATTTAGACGTCCGGATCTCCGTTTTGGGACAACATCCAAATGTTTTACCGGGTCTGTTTCTACTTTTTTTTCTCGTTCGTTCGTTATTCGTTTTTAAACGAACAGGCTTTACACAAGAACCGTCTTTAACGATACCTACTGTTTAAAATAATTGTAACTCGAGCGACTTATATGCACCTATAGTCGGGTATACAATGTACATATATACTAAGTATGTTGCTTTCTACCGTAAACACGTCTTGCCAATGCGCATTGGTTACCCTTTAACATATTTTTAACGTGACCTATGCGCTTGAAATACGTTAATTTATTGCCTAAACAATTCCAGCATAGGTTCTCTTTATCTTTTTGTTCGTTTCGCCTTTTCCCTTCTAATATTTACGCCGTCTGCTGTGTACATGTATTTATACACAACGAATGGAACACCCGATATTTATAGTATAATATAGATTATAGATTATACACTGTTTTAAAAATATTAATGGATTAACACGAATGAGTAAAAACATTTCTATAAATACAAAATTCTGTTAGTTTTTGATCATAATTCACTCTAGCTATAGATGTGCTTAATGGTACTACCTATCTAATACATATACCTTTCCCGGTTAATAAATAATAATAAACGTACGAGTGCGTGTATAATATCGCATTAAGAGTGTAGGTAACTAGTAAAAGTTATACATAGAATAATTCCGTTAGTAGTTTGGTACGTCGTTTTTTCTCTGAACGTATATGTAAGTACGTATTTATAATATAAGGAACTATTATTATAGTTATAGTTTGAGATATTTTATGTTTTTAATTTTTCTAAAAGTTAAAATTTATTATTCATATGAATAATTTACAAAAGGTGGAAATACATTTGTAATTTGTAGTATTAGATTTTATAACATTTAAAGTTTGATAAATAATAATCATACATTCCTAAGGATTCTAGAATAATGTAAGATGTCAGAATGAAAAACCTTAGGGCATTGCAAGATTAGTATCTATAATAAAGTAGTGAATAGGCTATTTCACCTTCATGAGTAAGTATTATTCTAATTCACTTAAAAAAAATATACTGTCCTTATCAATACCGAGTAAACCTCTGAGATCAGAATCTTTAAAGCTTTAATTGTAACGTGATCTGTAAACCAATAATAATAATAATAAAAAGAAAATAATAATGGTAATGATATTAATTTAAATAAATCATTTTTTAGGTGCTATACTAATGTCTAATTTGTACCATTTTAAGTTACCTATAATTTTCTTCTGAATAATAATCAAAAAAATAAATAAATAGGTATATAATATTAAAATTTACTTTACATTTCAATTTATTTATTGTACTAAACAGTGGTGCACATTGTTCGTAGGATTTCCAATATTTTTGGTACCATGAAAACTAGTAGGGGATCCACTTCCAACATTGCCTTTTAATTTTATTCACTGACTTATAAATATATATTTAAACCAAAGGAAAAGCCCAGTGAAATATATGAGCCCTGAATAGTTGTTTTATTTACAAAAAATGTATACTAGTGGAAGTACCTATACAAATATTAATTAACACTCGCGATCAAAGAGATAAAAAATATAAACGTAGATAAAATGTAATTTTATATACAATCTCCAGTTTCTAACTAATTAATTATCAAACGTGTAAGCCTTTATAAAAATAAAATTTAATATCAATATGTGCAAGTGATCAAATCGTTAAAAATATTTGATGTCTCATATTTCATTACTCTTAAGTCTTAATCTTTATAGTCGAACCACCATTGGACGAATTGCTTTTATTTTAACATTAGGGTAATATGATAACTATATAATATAATGGGAGTTGTAACAAAATATATTTTAAAATAAAGCTTTTATGGTATATTATTTTATGTTATTAACACAATTCACATTTCAACCATAAAAAATATTGATGAAAATTCTCATATACCTACACATTTTATATTACTAATGTTATTTATGAAGTTATTAAAATAAATGTATATATATATTTTTTTTTATTAAAGAAATAACCCTCGGTATCTTGGCCATTGGGATAAGCATGATAAGATATATTTTTTTTTTTTTTTGAAAGGAAATTTATATTTATATTTTAATTTCTAGAAAAAATATTTGACTTACGAGGCGTAAAAATTAGAGATACTATATGTATGTTATCGATCGTGAAGTAGTATGAATTTGAATTACAAAATTGTCTTGTTTGTATTATAGTTTCAAATATTTGGACAAACAGGCAACGGAATTATATTATCAACAATGAATAACAACCATAAGAATTTCAAATAAAATATACTTAAGAAAATTCGTAGAAAAAATTCTTTTCACATATTGGATAATATGTTTGTATACAAATATTTGGAGTGTAGAATGATTTTTTAGTATAATGAAAATATTTCTATTTTCTCTCAACAGACGATTTGCCGGTACTCGAGTTGTATTGAAACTATTAATAAATAAAATATTTACAGGGAAAATAGATTTGAAAGTACCTACGTCATGATGTTTATCGAACATTTTTTTTTTCATACATTTTTTTTGTAGAAAACTATAGTAGTTTTTTTTTTAAAGTTAAAAACTACACGTCATTCTTACGTTTTTAACTGGCTAATATTTCTTTGACCGAAACAGGCTCAAATTAATAACACACAATACTACGCCACTCTTGTCGAGAATCGCTTTGATTACAATTATTTCAATAATTGCTTTACAACCTTGTTTAGAAATTATAACCGTAGGCTATCGAAACGAGCAAAAAATAGCGATTATTGTTAACTTGCGTACCGCTAGACTCATCATGATGATGAGGAGACATTAATAATCTCGTTCTCGTATACATCAGTATCTACCACCGTTGTGATGGGCTGTGGACAGTGTATCATAAACGAGCATACACTATACACTATACAGTACTCACAATGGTGTCCGGATTTTTTTTTAGTGTGAATCGGCAAAAGTTTGGCCGTTAATGGCTACGGAATTTCGTAAAAAAAAAAAAATACAAAATAATACGATGTACGATTATATATCATTATTGTATATAGTTTTCACGAGGAATTTGATGTATTTTGGCCTATTACCAGCCGCCGACCTACCGGACTTGAGGATACACACACACACACACTCAAATCCTTCATAGAATTTGACGTCTGTCACGAGCCCTGCACGGGGTAAAAGAATCTCGTGACTGTTGCCAAACGCGTGCGTTTCCGTCGCCGCAACCGTCTCCACGACGGGCCCTCACTTTCCCGCGCAACTTATGCGGTCTCGGACCTCGACCCAATGGAACACAGACGATTTGTCGTCGTCGTCGCCGTTTTCTTTCTGTTGCTGCTCAGCGATAATAATATAAAAACGATAATGGTAAATCGTGCGATCTCGATAGAGTCTTGGCGGGGTCGAAGTCGGGTTCGCGCAGCTGCAACGACGGCATCGACCGCGTATAAAAAGTATTAAGTGCCTCCTGTAAAACCACACTAAGGCATATCCGTCTAATTTATTACAACGTACCAGTGGTTCTTTGATCCCAAGCTGACGAAAACAATCAGCTCAGGTACAACACGAGCACGGTACACAGCAGAAACCGTTATATAATACATTTATATCAATATTATTAGGGCTCTGCATAGGTTAGGTTAGGTAACTAAATGCATTTAAAAAGTATACTTACTAAATACAAAATAATTTTCGATTCAAATAATAGTATGAAGTGTAAAAAAGCACCTATTTTAGAAAACATTACGGGGGGAGGGAATTTTACTCTTCGCTCAAGTACGACCTTCATCGCTGCCTTTATTGTTACTTTGTCTGTGCCATTTATGCGCGGTGATAGTGGTATTCATTCCGGACCGGAACTATTTGAGGCACAGCGTTATAAAATAATATGAGTTTTTTCCAAGTTCCATGTGCATTGGGTCATTTGCAGATCGAATGTGAAACAGAATGTATATAAGATATCAAAACAATTAATATTAATAATAAAAAGAGTTTACAATAAATTATATAGTACATGTTACGTTTGATGAAAGCAGCCACCCATTAATGACACTCTCGCAAAATAAAAACTTAAAACAATAAATAGTCGATCCAGGTTGACGACCTTTGCACAGTCGTTATGTCTCATAAAATAATATGTATAATATAATAAATAATAATATATATATATATATATATATATATATAATTTCACCCTCTTCCAAACTGTATGCGTACATCTCATATTGGTGACGACTATAAATAATAATTTTGGGTCGTTCGGTTTTAATTTTCACGCGCATCCGTGGTGCTTACAATTAGGTATATTCTCTGAGGGGAAAATCTATGTGAGTGGCCATTTATTTAAAACTTATCGACACTGTAATATCACATAAATACTTATGTTTGAATAGTTTTGATTGTTAAGTATCGCATATATTTTATTTATTTATTAAAATATTTTTGATAAAAACGACGAATTTAATTATAGAATTAATATAAGTTTATTCGAAAAAAATGCAGGTTTGTGTTTGAGTGTGTGAAAGGAAATGGTGTCCATTTGCGGCTTTGCCTCCTATTTGTTTACATCTTTATTCTACAGTGTACAATTGATGCAGAGCATTATACAGAACTAATCAGGACTTACATTTAGAATTGTTTTCAAATTGATTTTACGGTAACATACTAACATATTGGAACGTCTACTTCTACTAAGCAGATTGAGTAACGAGGTTGATAAGCTCATACTACAAAGTCGATAAGCTGTTATCGTAAAGTTATTTACGTCGTCAGAAATGCACACACTTTCTAAACTGAATTGAAACGCGTATTAATATTGTTTTTAGATTCGAGTAAACGCGCGCTATCAGAAAAAAGTTTTTTTTTTCTTCACGTATCCCGTAATCCATTGTCGCGATAGTTCTCTTATACAATGTTACATAATGTCGTGTTCATTGTTATAACTATCAGTTATTCGTTGTTTGAATAATGATATATTTTTTATATATCATCACGAGCCAACCGTGAACCGGAAAAGACGCGAAGGAACCTCTGTTGCGCCGGTTAACGAGCGGATAACAGCGAAATGATAGCGTGCAACTGCAGTGGCTTTAAAAATTCAGTATACAAACGTATACAACATTATACTTTTTACTATTATTTCTTTTTCTTTAGTGCCGTGCCAGTTGCACGGGATATGATCTTTTCCTTCCTCTCCGCCTCCTCCCCCAATCTATACGCCGCGTGGGCAGCAAACTGTTCTATTCTAGTCCCTAGATATTTGACGTCAAACTAATTGGCACCTTGCCCCGCACATATGACTCGACGTCATCGTTGTGACATAAAACCTGATTCAGTTGTGCAATGTTTTAGATTTACGCCGTGCAGGCCAAATGTGTATAGCTTATAACATCTATATACCCCGTTTGATAAGCCGTAAGACTAACTGGGACAATGGGTTGTTATTATTATTTTTTTTTTCGAACAAATTTTATGGCCATTGTGACAAAATGTATTATTATTTTTATATTGGCACTCGGCAGTATGACATTTTAATTTTTATGGCTAGTTATTATTATGATATTTTATAAAATTGCTTGACTCTTGACTGCTCCTGGTTATCGAAACTTAAAACAACAAATAAATAACTTTTGATCACATATTTTTTATAAATGTACCTAAACAAAAATAAAATGAATTTTATTGAAAAGGTAGTGTGTATTAATAAATATATTACTCGTATTTCCCTAATATTAATCTATATGAAGAGTTTTGTTTAAACCGGATTTTCTCGTTAGGAACTTAAATTATTATAAAATTATATCATACGGTTATTTTTAATTCTAGACACATTCGAAAACCAAGGTAGACTAGAAACATCTGTTGGAAACGATTCTGCTTCATCATTGGACGGAGCTAGAAGGGACGGAGGACCCAGCGACATACAACGACCTTTACGACTAGATATCATTCCACCACCATCGGCCTCGTCAGTCAAACACAGACGTTCCTCGCCAATGGTACTCCATCGGTATTAACATTGCACGTGTTTTGGTTATTAATTTATCATTTTTATCTAATTCCGCGTAGAACGGCAGTGAAGTATTTAGCTCGCCAATGACTGAAACATCAAAAGGTGCAGACGGGGTCCCGTTGTCCTCTTTGAGCGTACAACACGAAATGCAATTATTGCGTCAGCAACTAGACCAGCAAACGCATCAGACACAAGCTGCAGTAGCTCAAGTTCACATGCTCAGGGACCAGTTAGCAGCCGAAACGACCGCCAGAATGGAAGCTCAGGTACACAATATCAGTCACTTTATTAGTTGACCACAGCATAATGAAACGAAAAATAATGTTTTCACACCATAAATAGTTGTTCAATGTACGGTTGATAATATTTTGGCATTAGTTTCAAACGATCGTAATAAATTTTGCGAAATTTCTTAATTTTCTGATCTCATGCCAAAGTCAAAACACATTCTGTTTTATAATATAAACAACAATACCGAATTCGCGACGATATAAGCTAATATTATTTTAATACTAAATACAACTCATTAGGGAAAAAATATTATGTCGTAATTTCAGAAGTAGTATCTCGCATATTATTTAAATTATTTTATAACATGATGATTATTTATGTATTGATAGTATAATATTTTATTACTTGATACGCCTTTTTTATGGTATACGTGGGAATCATAGATTATTCATAAAATCTATAGATATTTATCTAGTGAATATAATAATATTTGTCTCATAGAGTCGTGTTATATAGTCAGTAGAGTTAAGAAGATTCGATAATTTGTAGTTCCGTACGGCGGTCTCGTCTCGTCTATTATAATAATAGTAATGCATTATTAGCGTGAACGACTGTGCTATAATTAACGCGACTAGACGTTGGCCAACGTGGTCGACCATACATCGCTTCAACGATGACACTACTTCTAATACTCCTACCAATAATAATAAAACACCATTTGTAACTTATTATTTGCGCGTGCGCTTTTTTTTTCACAGGCGAGGACACACCAGCTTTTGGTGCACAACAAAGAACTGTTGGATCACATCGCCTCTTTGGTGTCGTTGCTGCACGATCAGGAAAGGATCAGAAGTGAACTGCAACACCATTCGCTTCCACCGGTAAGTGCGCCGCCGCGATTGACGTCACAACACTTAGCCAATGTCTAGCCATGCATTATCGGCGCTATTAATTATTTGTTTTTGCAGTTGGACGCTACTAACACGTTTGGACGCGCGCGCGTATGATTTGTGTGGGTGTGTATAATGTAACAGAACGCGTGCATTCACGCGGCGCGTCTTTCGACTAACAGTATATTATTAAAATTATAGTAAATCGTGTAGTTTACCTACCTATATATTATTTTAAATAATAAACGATAACTGTCTGTTATGCGTCACAGATGTTTTGTTATTGTTGTTGTTGTTTTTTTGACACGGTTCAATGTTTTTTTATAACGCAGCTGATAACTACTACACGCCGTTTGCAGTACATAACCGTTTTTCCGATAAATTGACAAAATATATAATAAATACCTGCCCAGGATATCCTGGACGTCCGGTACGTTGAGTTTTGTATTTTAACACATTTTATTAATATAATAGTACTATAGTGTTTTGTTATTGTTGTTGTTGTAAATTAGTTAATCGTAGACTACCTATATTGTTATATTATCGTTAATATTGCACAGACGTGCGTCAAATTTCGTAATTATAATATATGAAGCGTAATTTTTGTTTTTGTTATTGGTGCGTACCTACAGCATCCAATGATGTGCGACATGCCGACGCCATCGTCGGCGCCGGCGTCCTACCTGCCGGAATTGCCGCCACCATCTCCCCGGCACAGGGCCCCGGCGTACCACATGCCCATGAACTTCGACTTCAACTTTAATCAACCTGCGCCGACGGCCGACCAACAGTTTCAGTCGCAGCTGCTGCAGCGGCTCCAGTCTCTGACTGGCACGATAGCGGCGAACAACGCGGCCGCTGTGGGACCGTACCAACAACAGCGACCCGCGGCGTACCAACCGCACCTGTACGCCCCGCCCGCTCACCAGCAGCAGCCGTCCACGTCGCCGACGCTCATCAACTGCAGACCGTCGCCGCAGCCGTCGTTCTCGGCGTCACCGGTGGCCGGCCGGTCCACGTCCGGCGTCGACTGTTGCGGTACTACGAACGACGGAATTATCAAACCGTTGTCCGACGACCGGCAGGTGACGGTGGTTGTGGACGACCGGACCGCCGGCGAACCTTCACCGCCGTCGCCGCATCACCCGGAACCACCGGAACTGACGGTGCTGTCGCCGCCGCCGCCCGGCAGGTTGCAAAAGTCGTTACTGAAGGTGTCGTCGTCGTCGAGCGGTGGCGCCGGCAGAGCGGTCGGCAAAAAGAACGCGACCGTGGTCGGCAACGGTCCGATAACGAGGTCGACCAGCGAAAAGGTGCCCAACAAGAGCAACCTGATGAGCCAAGTGCAGAGGACTACCTGGGCGCGGCACACTACGAAATAGATCCGTCTGGGAAATCCGAGCACGTTGTAAATGTGTTATCGTTCATCCGCCGAGTGCAATAAAAAATGTATTATAATAATAATATATAAGTGTGCATACATATCCATCCTTACGTACAACCATACAATATTGAGCCATATTGAGTGTAGGTCGGATTTACACTCGATTGCCACAATGTTTTCACATTTACTATCGATCACGTAAGAAGTTGGGTATATGTACATGTATATAATATAATATGTAGTATGTTTATGTATATACTATGTATGTATGTTTACATATAATATGTATATATGAACGGAATATCGGCACGGTCGATTCTCGCGGGACAGTATATTATAATATATAATACATTAATAATATTATAAATATTATGATGACCGTGAGACTTCAAACGCAAAATTATAATATAATATTTATTCGGTCGCGAAAACGTTTTGTAGTGTCATCGAAGATATCATATTATTATTATTATTATTTTTATTCCGATGAAACCGATATTGCGTTTTTGTTATGTATCATAATAATATATTATCATTACTATTTTTCGTTATGCCTACCGCATTCGTGACTGTTGAATTTTTATAATATAAAATAAAATAAAAAATATTTTGATACAAAAATGAATTATCAATTATTTGATTTAATTATTATGTTGTGTTGATATGATATTATTTTATTTTACTATAAACCTACCATATTATACGACGGAACGTCTGGGTTCTGATCAGTGTATATTTCCATACGTTTTTTTTTTTTAAAGTCGATCGGTATTTAATGTTGTATAGTATTACCTATGCTATGAAAAACGCATGGTACATTTACTTTGGTCTTACATATAGCATACGAAATTGAAAATGACGCTTGGAATGCTGATTACACCAAACTTGTAGCTATAATATATGATGTTTTCCAGAATACTCGACGTTTATAACTTATGAGCTTCAACAAATGTTTTGTTCATCAGTTGACAGTATTCGAGGCTTTATAATGTTATTAGTATAATATGTGTCGTCAACGTTTGTACAAACTATTATCAAATAAAGTAATATACGCACTCTACGACAGACTGACTATTTTATTAGTGTTTTAATCTTAATAAAATTGTATTGTTGTCATTATGTTAAGCCATGTATATAATTATGAATATGAAATGAAAAGTACATTATTTTTAAATATAATGAATATTTGTACTGTTGTATTTTTTTTATTTAAGTACCCGAAACATGAAGGGTTCATATTATTTGCCTATAGTTTTTGAATTTCAATTGTACCTTATACCATTATTGTTAAATGGTAACATCCACCTACTTAGGTATTTGTTTGACTGCAGACGGCATTCCAGTTATCTACTTTTTTAATTTGATAATATTTATTTAACTTGAGGTAAGCCCATAAATATAAATAGAGTGATGTGTGTGTGTGTGTGTTTTATTTAAACAAAAATCAATACCGAATTTCCAAACCTAATATTCTCGGTCTTAACTGCAGTATAGGTAAAAGTTTATTTAATTAGATACCGCTCTTTCCATAAGCGCACATAAACACACAATTTATTTCCCCATTACCGTTGTCTCATTAAACAGCCATACCATATAATATCGATGTTGAAGCCATTTATTGGCATTATATGGTTTCTATACGTTTTAGTCGTGAGAATTCAAATGATTGAAAAATTTCGAAACATTCGTATTCTTGTTTTTATTTAATTTACGCAAAGTTTTTTTCATTCAAATATATCTTGAATTATCGCGTACAAAATTAAAAAATGCTTTTTGTAACATCCTGCAGCAAGAAAGCCCGAGTATAGGCACAAATCATACGCTACGTCCATTTATCGCGATTTAAATCCTAAAACGGCGTTGTTTTCTTATAATATAAAATCATATAATTGAAGTATATTGCCTAATAATTTATTTATTTGGTTTTATTTTTGTTTCTCTCTTATAGTTGAGTCCTGGTTCCAAATTGTCTCGATGGTTCGAGCTGCAACCCGATTCGGATGCGTTACCCTTGTTCAGACCTGAGAGCGGGTTCGTGGACTACCCGCTAGACGACTACCAGTCCACCGACAGCCTGTTGCAAAAGAATAAGCCAAAAAGGAGGTCTAACCTCAGCTTAAAACTCCGGAGAGTTACCACATTTTGACAGTTGAGCTCTCGATTTGATTTAGATGTTTAACGATCGTTCATCTAAACATCGAGACAGCCAATTCCACGAAAGCGCTGGAGTGCAGACCATCTATGTTCGGAATCCGTAACGTGATGTCAATTCCCTTGATTCTTGTTTATGTAAACTTAAAATTCTTTCCCTAAAAGAAAACAGCTCATGACATTCACTAGTCATATTTATTTTTCCCAACGAAAGGGGTTTTGAATTCCTATCACTCCTTTAGGAAGTATTCAATTTCAGACGATAATTTTAAAAATCTAAGGATGATTGCTACTATATTGTAATACTGTGTAATATATTGTAATTGACTACTTGTTGTTATCCGGGCTAATCGTACATGACATACCTATATGACGGTTAATACTATATTATATAATTTTTATTCTGTTTAACGTATTATTATTATTTTTTTGTCTTATAAGTTTTATATTGTTTTTACTCTTAACTATTTAACTTTAAATAATATATCGTTCTATTTTAATCAAGACGCGATCGAACAATTAATATTAATTAACAATTGTTAATTAATATATAGTTGGAATTAGTGTCGCGGAGAGCAGGTTGCTTTACTGTTGTTTTCACAATAATGGAAAACAAACATTTGTAGAGCACCAAGCTTAAAAGTTAAACTTGTAAATCGTGTTGATTTATAATATAATATACACATGTATAAGAAAAAATAAGTGTATTATAATTGTGAAAAATTAGATAACAAATAAACAACATAAGTTATTATACTTAAAAACATTTATTATAATTATGTTTCGTTATTACTATTTATTTATATGTAAATGAAGAATTTTCGTAAATTTATACTTTTGTGAAAAATGCATTTTTACTTCGATATCATTTATTAGTTTAAATCTAATTGATGATGTAATTATTTTCATTCTGTTTTTTGTTGTATGCTAATTGCTAGAATTATTTTAAAGCCATTACAATAATGTTTATAAAATTAATATGTAAGTTTATACATTCAAGTACAAAAAAAAATAATTAACTACCATTAAATAATAATTAGGTCAAGGATTCCGTTCACTTTGTCCGGACTTATATGCTCAATTTCTAAAGGAAACTTGATCACTTGTGTCATAATCAACGTCCCTATATGATATATCTTTAAACATTCACAAATACTTAATTTGTTTTTACTGGACCTCTTGTCTAATATGAGAAATGCCTTTAATAAATAATTGTTATTCCATTGCTATTTAAATGTTGCTATTAAAAATAAAATTTTACTTATGTACCAGTACCATATATATATATATATATATGTACCAGTACCATATATATATATATATATATATATATATATTATATATCATTAAGCATTTGTCAAAGAAACTGGAATAAGTTGGGACGGATAATAACATAAATGTTTACTGTTGGGTATCCCCTGCTGTGATAGTATAAGAAAATGTAAGCTTTATTTTTGAAAGAAGAATAACAACATACGGGACATTTTTTATTTGTCCAGATGAATATTATTTCAGTTTTCTTTCTTCAAACAAAACAATTCGTAACAATTTTTCAGTGTATAGTATATAGTAAATACTAAATAGTATATATATATATATATATTATGCTCCAATGCTTAGTATCAATATTTTCAGAAAAGTTATTTTTCCTTCGTGCAACTTATTGACGGTTGTCTAGTAAATGTTTACGTTCTTAAAATTTTTTTATTGGCTGCGAAGACATATTTTAAGAAATATATAATACGACTTACAAGAAATATAAACGCTGAATGTAATTTTAAATGTATCTAAAAATACTATTGATAGCCTCAGATTTATATTTTATGAAAAATGTACTTGATTTTGCTATACGTAAGCATCAGTTAGTTTTTAGGTTTAAAGATACATACAGACAAATGTTTTATGTAATAAAATAAAATGAATGTCTATTATAATATTATCATCTGTTTAATACTATTATTAGTACCTATCTGTACTATAATTTTTATTTTGCTTGTCACTTATTTAGCTATTATATTAACATATTTTATGCATTTTCGCGAAAAACAAAAAATATAAGTATATTTTAATTTGACCCTTAAGTATTAAATGTTTTGTATGTAAGTTAACATTTTACTTTACATCCTTACGTAATTTGAATACAGAAAACTCTGTTATGATAAAATCAAAATTTATTTTTGAAGTCAATGTATTTTCCATCAATAAAAGGGAAAGTGAACTAATTGTTTTCTATCATTTTTTTATTTTTACCATGTTAATTTACCAACTTACTGAAATACCTTTCTGCTTCTGATACAGTAATTGTCACTCACCGATTAATACCTACTAAATAAACGAAGACTCTAATATATTTTTCAAATAAAAATAAAATTCTCAAAATATAACTATACAATATATTCTCGTGTGAATGGAATTAAATTATTTTAAGTGGTAGCATTATAATATTTTTATGAAACAAATGAAGAATATAATTCTGTTTTTAAATGTTACATTTTATAACATCTATCTAGTAATTTTTAAATTAATCTCAATTTTTAATTTGGTTGTTAATCACTTTATACAGTAGGTACATTATTATAGTTATTTTATTTGTTGATAGGACTTAATTTGTTATTACCAATCATTGATAGCGTTGACGCTCTTTTCACGCTCAAGTTCTAAGAATTAGATTGCTATTCTGACCAGATTTTTCAAGAGTTAAAACTCTATACTTTTTTTTTTTACGTGATATTCAAACATTTTAATCGGTACTCTTATTTTTTAATTTTCTATAATATGGGTAGGTATTAAAAATTTAAAAGGAAAAAAAAATATTGTGTAAATAAAAGTTTTACTGTTAGTTGGTTCAATTTAAGATTAGTGAATTTTCATATTTATTTTGTGAATACAAAGATTGTGAATTTTTATTAGAACTTACCTATAATGTATATAATGTATAGATTTAAGGATTCCCCCCCCCCCCGGGGGGTAACATTTAACCATGGGAACATACCGATTTTGTCCATTTAATCAACACGTATACATTTTGATAAAAGATATACACTCTATTTATTTATTCTCCTTGGTACCTAGTATAAATAAAAATAACGGAGTGAATTCAATGAAACTGTTACATACCGGTTCCCAATAGACAAGAGAGTACTAAACGTTTCATACAAGTCATTTTTAATAAAAACATTTTATGGAGAAAATCTTAAAAATGTCCACAAAATATGTCAATGTAACGTAATAATCTATTTATATTTTTTTTACGTGTTAATACTAGAAAACATACTAATTGAAACTACAAAATATAGTCTTTTGTTGACTATACATACACGTCCCATTCATTGCGACATTGAGGTAAGTACAAATTGGTCCTATAATAAAAGATACAACTCTTCCTTAAAATTGTCATAGTCGTACATAGATTGTACCTATATAAATAAACAAGGCATTTTTTTCTATTGAAATAGGATGATATATTAAAATGATTTATTCAAAACAAGATAAAGTATTTTTGAAATTAAATAGTTTTTGTAATGTAAAATATTTGGGTCTCAGTTTACCACTCTCGAGAAATTTATTCTCCTTGCTCTCTCCTACCCACGTATCTACGGGAGCGTTATCTGTTTGTACAATATTCGGTTTTGCTTGTATAAAATACAAATGTTTTATGGAAATTGTGGTTTTTTTGCGTCATTTTTTATACACTCGTTTAACGAAATTTGATAGGTATTAGGTAACTATTATATGTATATAATTTGCATTTGACATTTATTTATTGTATTTTGTTTAATTGTTTTTTTTATGCCATAAATTAACTATCGTTACGAATTTTTATGAACATCAAATATATTTTGACTATATTAAAATTAAAATATAACATATACCTATATATATATTAACTGATCAAAAATAATAGGTAGCATTTTAATCCTATACCTTTAATTACATTTATTGTAACGTGAACAATCATTTATTTTCATGTACCTAAAAAACAGTTGAATATCATTTCTTGTTTTAAATATAACAAAACTATTATGTGTTCTGTAGGGCCATTGGTCTTCAAATTCGGAGATTTTCACATGAAAGCTCTAAAATAGTAACATATTAGCTTATATAATTTTATATTTTTCTTTGTTCTTTTTCCTTTGAAACATTGCACATAATATCAAAAATAATTATATCGTAATATTGTAAAATGTATTATAAATTGTACCATGATGTAGAAGAAATATTTAAATATGTAAGCTAATAACCTTATTGTTGAGGCTTTAAAGTAATAATAAAAAAAAAAATAATAATAAAAATAATATTAGCTTATCGCCAACAACAATTATTTAGCTCTGTCAAATATCGGTATTTCAGGTTTTGCGAGGGCGTGGGTTTTTCTCAAAAGTTAATATTGTCTTAACGTTTGTTCGTGTATACACAAACAAATAACAATAGAATTGTACAACCAATATTGAATAAAAAAAAATACTCAGTGTTATAAAACCACGATGCGTCATAAAATCATTTACTCGTAGAATTGGTAATAAAATAATGACGTTTGAAAAGTGATATATACATACTTTAGTATACGACATTATAATAAACATTATCTATGGATGATTACGTCACAACGGGGCAAACAATCTGTCGAAGAAGGATATAATTATATTGATATAGCCATTTAGTCTTTCAATTTTACAGATCAAACCGATATTGCAATAATAATAATATTTTTATGACGTCGGAATATCGACATCAGCACTCGTATCGCACAATATAATACTCGTATATGCAGGATTGTTGTATACCTCGCAAGTTATTGAGGTGTGAAAAAAGCACGCGACCATCATGCTTACCTTAGCTGTATTAGTCATAACCGTTGGTGAGTCTATAATTTATTTTTTATGTATATAACATACACAAAAATACACATAATATACACATACAAACGTTTTAGCGTAATTAAACGTCGGAGGCAGTTCCGACACACTGTTGGGTGAAATATTTCGGTTTTTTTGTCCAACCCCAAGTGGTTGACGTATTTCTATGTGGATATTTTTTTATTATTATTTTTTAATAATTTTAATTAACTTAAGTACCCCATATTAAACAGCGAGGTCAATGTGTTTGCACGACGATGACGATAATCTATGTAAGTGTATAATATCCTAACCCAGTGGGGTTTAATCAAAATAGCATAATAGGCACACTCGCGGTGAGACGCGTACACGTCTCGCACGTCGTTATATTATATTGTTATTGTATTAACATCATCATCATCATCATCATCATCATCATCATCATCATAATTCAAATATATACTATATTGCATACGTCGTAATGGACTTTCACCAAGTATCGGAGAAACAGACGCGCAGACGCAGCAGGACGGTCAGCTGGGACCATTCGGTCAGAGCGGATGGTGAGCCGTCGTTGACTTGCAAGACTTTGCAGACGACCAACAAGGTTGTTCTATCTCCGCAGGTACGTCGTCGTTTTAATCGGAAGCAACAAATTTCGTGCTGTCACTTGTTATAGTATAATTATAATCAGCGATGTACGCAAATAGCATAGGCGGTCCTACGGGTGCAGCCACTGCAGCCTGTGCTGCACCTGACATTTCATTCGCCATCCAGGTTTTTTTTTTATCAGTTGAGATAATAATATTAATTTATTAAAATTTATAATTATTCATAACTGTTTATAAAAATAAATAAGATTTAAAATTCCAAGTAGAAAAATGGAATAAAATGTTTATTTGTGTGTGTGTAAGTATGTATTTATATGTGTGGTAATGATATTGGGAATTTGAGATATACGTACATAACTATGACTACTATGAGTATACTATAATTTAATGTGCTGCACCTGATTTAAATTCCTGGGACCGCCTATTGCAAATAGTCGTTTTATGTGACGGTATCGGTACCTGACAAACAGAATATTAAACTACCAATTACAATCTATTCAAAGTGAAACACATTTTAGGTGATGGATTTATAGCAACATTAAATCTTTTTAATTTCACGGTTTTTATTTTTCTTCACAATATTTAATGGCTCCCAAATTATTGGCGACTTTTTAATCAACGGTAACTGTCGACGGATACAATTCGGAGTTTCAGACGATAAATAATAATACTAATAATGACATTAGTGTTATAGAAATTCAACTTTAAATTTCCACAACCGCTTTAATGAATACAAATAATTTTTATTATTTAATTAAAATCAATTTTGGTTTGTAGTTATTTTACGTGGCTCACTTTGCAACTACCGCAGTGGAATCCGCGACGCATAGATTGAATACCACCGGTATAATGTAATAAATAAACACAACTTACGGTCATTATAAAGAATTAACATTTTACTTTTCATGAATAATTTGTAAATTTTTAACCAAATTACTATACCAAATACTAGTTTTATGTTTTATATTTTGTCAAGGTTAAGTTGAATTGAAAAAAAAATCATTAATTAACTGATCGTAATAATATTAATTATTTAAATAATTTGAATGAGGGGTTTTAATTAGGACAATGGTTCTATGAAATTCGCTTTCAATTAAAGTCTTGAATTAACTAGAAATTAATCATCATTGTTTATTTAAACAACTGGTGTACATGATCGTAATGGCGTTTAATGTTATAAAACTCAATAAAATAAGTTTTTCAATAAAAGTTGAGTTTCAAATTCAATGTTCAGATTTCGGTTTGTAAAGCGAGAACAATTCAAGAAAAGTAAACGTAGTTTTCAAGTATTATTTAAGTATCTAATATATTGAAAAAAAAATATATTAAAGTTTATACTGAGTTATGTACTAATATAGATTATAAATAATCATATGAAATTGAATGAACTATTTAGATTTATATTATTATAAGTTATGAGTCATAACTTATGACATTCTATGAAAGATTATTTCTTCTTATTCATCGTGTTTTGAATCATATTATTATTTTAATTGGCATTTGTTGTTTGCAAATCATCATCCGGGTAAAAAATTTGGTTGGTCGTTTGCACATTTGAAACACAATATTTAAATTTAATACGGTAGTGAGTATACGTTTTAGTAAGATAACATGAACATGATTAATATTTAATATATACCACTAACATATACCTATGTTATTGTTATACAAATACGAGTACCTATTTTTTTCAGTTTCAAAAAGATGTAAGTTTAAGAGTAATTATTTTTACGAATTGCAATCTAGTCAACTAATATAATAAGAAAATAACATATATTTTGAATAATTTTTTAACCAAAAATGTTGTGAAAAATGGCTAATTGACTAATTTTACCAAATTTTGTTCAATCACATTTCTTTTAAACATCACAATTTTTATTTATTTTTTTTTTAACAATATATTTATGCACAAACAGTCTATAAATAAATATCATTCTTCACAATAATAAACGTAAACATTTTTCACTCGTATTTAAATATTACCTATCGTCGAGTAGTCAAATATTATAGTTACCTGCAATTGCGCTTAGGAGAACTTGTGAGAAGGCACATCTAATATTTATCTCCTTATTGTGTTGAGTTTTTAAGTATAACTTTTTGTTTAGATGCTAAATATAAATTTAAGTTTTCTTAGTCTTAATTTGATTTACTCTTAACTAGTGTTGAGGATTTAAATTGCATTATTAAAAAAAAAAAAAAAAAATGGTGTAAAAGAAAGTATTGTGTCTCATCTTTAACAGTGCAGGTTAAAATATACAAGTTATCTAATTTTAACAGAAAAATGGATACCGCTTCTTTTATCCTTCGTCTTTTTTAAATGCAAGTGCAGTGGGTTAGATATTAAAGATACTATTTTGTTTATCCCTATCTATAATATAATAATCTCTACATATACACCCTACCTGCATTACCTATATGAGTATTGTGACCACTTTTTTATTCGCGATTTGGTCTATCCTCAAAAACTTCCTTTCTTAAATACTCGCTATTGTATCGTCTTAATTTTCTTTAAGTTGTTTTTCATGTTATGCATAACACTTACTTCCGTTAGTAGTGTTGATACATATATATGGTCAACGATTTCAAATTTTTAAGCCACTATCCTTTAATATGCTAAATGGCGCCTTTTTTCATTCGCATAAAAAAACGCCACCGACTATCGTGTTCGTAATATACTTATCTCGAGCCGATCAATCGAGTATATAATATAAACACATTAGCTTCACTTAGTGACATTACACGCATTATATTATTATATTATACGACACACACACTCACACGCGTATACAAATTGAACTTGGTAATAATACGAAAAGGTTCGCTCAAGTAGTGGCGCCGTTAATCAAAGTGGGAACGACCGACGTCCGGTGACCGGAATCGTGGTTGAACTTTCCAATGACCCGGCGCATCATGTCCCCGATGCCACCAAAAGATCTGACATTTTTCGTGTCGGCTGGTTGCGGAGATGTAGCCGCTTTTTCCGCGAGTAGTCTTCTCCCGTCCTGCAGGTCGACGATATTTTGTTTTGACGATTGTTTTGTCACCGCTGACCGTACGAACGATTCGAATTGGTCCACGGCCTTCAGCACGTCAGCTCGGGCGTCTGACGCGTGACGTCTGGCGGGTGAGACGGCAACCGCGGGAACCGGTGAAACAGGAACCGCTGATGAAACGGGAACCGCTGGTGAAACGGAAACTGCAGGTGAAACGGGAACCGCGCGCGTTTCGACGACGACGAGCGCCGTGATCGCGATCGTCGCCGTGAAAAAACGCATTGCTGGCACGTTGCTGGCATGTTCGCGACGAACATCGCACAGGTGATGCGTTTTGCGTACGATGCACATCGCGGTGTACGCAGAAAGACAGACGATTGCGACCAATCGCCGTCTATAGTGACGTATATAACGGTACGTACCTTGTGTAGTTGTTGTGTGACGTACCTCTATGAAATAGCTCTTGCGACAATGTCTGTACGAGTCTTACGAGTCAAATGTGACGAGGAGAAAAGAGTTGCTAGGCGATTGAAATCGAATAAAATCATCCTAGGGAGTTCGTGTTATGTTGTGTATCTAGTGGCTAGTTTTTTTTTTTTTTTTTTTAAATAAATTATTACACAAATTAAAACTGCAATTATTATTTAGTATATTATTATGGTTCGATTGAGAGGAAGTACCTATATTAATAATAGGTTATCCTCCTACGCTCGTTTAGAATGGAACAGAGTTGACAAGTTTCAATTAGAATCATCGCAGGAATTGAAACGAATTTAATCCCAACGTTATCGTAATAGTTCGCGGAATGGCGCCTTTGTTTACGTTAAAAGCGTCTTATGTCTAAGATATTGTCATATAATTTTTCTCCTGATTGCAGTAGATTCACTTCAGACAGTTTAAGAATGCGTGACATAATAATATTATATACCTTTATGGCGTTATAATTATAGGGTTGGATAGAATTTTGTATTTAAACTATAATATTGCTTAATGAATAATGATTGAATTCCGTTTATTGGATATATTGGGACATTTTAGTCAAATTGGTGCTAAAATAAGTTTTTTTTTAAATTTTTTAATACGGAACAGCATATACATACATAAATGTGTCGATCGATAATAATAACCAGCTAACGTTGAATACTTGAATGTTTATGATGAAATGTTAATTATATAATGGCATTGTGTATTACAATATATTATATAGCTGGAAGGTTATAGTTTTCGATTTAGTGACGTGTTAGAGAATTTATAAAGGATCTGGAAGGATTTGACATGAAAAAGATAAAACTATTAGGGAAGCCGATCAGACCTCCATTCAGCCCACCCAGATCTCCCCCGTTAAAATATACACACCACGCCGGAACCACAACGTTGACTTGCATATAATACATATTATTATTATATTATGCACACCGGTTGTTATATAATATTATACTACCTACTTAGTAAAATTTTCATTTTACGGGTATTCACTAACGAGACTTCATAACCGTAGAGTCGTTTTTATTATCCGTTGTGTCCGGTATTTTAGTAGCTTAGGTATACTGATTGTATATTGTCTAATAAAAAGAAAGTAGGTATATTAATTAAAAAAATTAGATATAATTTATAGTCTATAATATTGATTATGGAGTATAATTTTATGTTTATGTAATATTAAATTCTGAGTGGAGCCACGAAAGAATTTATTTAACAATGGCGAGTGTTTAAAAAAGAAAATGTTGTATCTGTTTAAACGATAAAACGATAATTCGTCAAAATAATAATTTGATTTTCAACAGGAAAGTAGATCAAATTAGTGATTTTTAGAGTAAAATATTTAAATAAATAAAAAAAAGTCAACGTTAGATCACAGTAATTTTTTTTGAACGTTTGAAGATTCAATTTTGATAAAATTCGTCAAAATCAGGAAAATTTGCAAATTAATTCGAGTTAGACATTTATAAAATTTTTCTTTTTATATCTAAGATTTTAAAATGTTTTGTGATCTTTAAATTAGTGTACAGTTAATTTGCCATAATTGAATGATATTAAAGTTTGTTGACTTTGAATTAATGAAACGTGTTAACATTAATAATATTTTGCTCAATCAAAATAATAATATGGAAATATTCATTAGTTGTGAAAATAAATATTTAGAAAAAAAACTTTTTGTAAAATGAAATAATAATTTATTTCATAATAAAATAATAAATAAGGCAGCATGGTAAAAATGTAAATTTTACAATTTTACTGAGTAATAGAATAAAATACAAATACAAAAGCATATAATATTATACATAAATGAAATGTTATTATAATTTGATTACATTTTGTACAGGTGTCGCCGTGCGCTATGACCTTGTTTTCGTTACCACGATGGATTCTGATTTATCATATAATTTTTCTGAAACGTCGTTTTAGATTTGTTATAAAGTTATTATTGACACATAGGTATTATGTAGTTACAATATTCTTGTGCACTTTATCGATAGTCACGTGCCAATTTCCCGTCACGTATAAAACCGACAGTCATTGTGGTAGCAATTTTTTATGGAAATTTTTATTATTTCCACGTTTTTTCTTTTGACTTGACATTTTAGGTGGTAAATATTTTTTGTATTTCCATGCCTTCATGAAATGTATTTAGTTTAATTATCATAATTTATATAGTTACGAAATATTACCAGGTTTTTATTTTTTTTAAGAAAAACATTTGAAATCGAGTAAAACAATAGTTTCCTGATTATACACGATTTCTACAGACAAAAGTGTATATTTTTTATAGAATACGTCACATCCAACTTTCTCACGTCATGTTTAGTTTTATAAAAAAAACTATCCTCGCTATGTCTACAATAAAATAAAACTTTTTTATGCCCTCCAGGAGCCATACTCAGATAAAAAAAAAACATTACAGATAATTATTTGAAATATAAACATGATCTTGTCTTTTAATTTTAATGTTATAACAAAATATGTATTCGACATGAAGATTTATAATATGAACACATATAAAATATTGTATAGAAATATTTTACTCAGTGGTATATATTAAGATTACCTGATGACGAACACTTCTCGTCTAACATGATAAATAAATTATGTAGTTGGCATATATGCTATTAAAATGCCTATACGATACGCCCGCTTACTGTTATGGTATACTTCCAATTTTTAATGTGGATAGGTACATATTATAATAAATTGGTATTAGACTGTCTATATAGTTTTTATGATTTAAGACGCATAAGAATTGTTTTGTAGTCGCACTCAGATTCACGGAATTAAAAAGTAAAACTCATTAGTATAGTCACTGCAGTATAATAATTGGATCGGTTGTGGATACTGGATATCTACACAACAAACAGAAATTTAAGAATCTATTCAAATTTATTTAAATCTATCTCGCCGTAATTTGCTATCGCTATTTAATTGTACATAATTTTTTTATAATAAATAATATATGGTTTTCAAATTCCGAGTGTCGGTTATAAATTCATTAATTGGTTGTGTGATTCATTTTACAATTATTCGTTTCATGTAACTCATCTTGATATATAATACACGGATTGCCAATTAGTAAATATGAATCAAATATTTTATATCATCACTTTCTTTACAAAAACACAAAATGCCGACGTATCACCTATGATGTTTATATTCATTAATTTATTTTGAATAAACATTTCAAATAAAGCGTTTAATGTGTAAAATGATATACAACATTAAACTTTTGTAACTATTTCCATTGTTTATAATAAATGTAGGGATTACTAATATTATTTTATCGTCACATAAGTAAATTGTTATTAATATTTGGTGTTGTGTTATACATAATATAACAAAAACATTATTAATATTAAAACTTTTAACTTGGTTAAGTAAACATGTATGTAACGAGTAACAATATTAAGTATTAAGTCGGTATGGTTTTAGCAGATGTAGCAAAATATAAACTAGGTTAAGTGATAATACATAATATTGTATAAGTGATTGGATTAGAAAGACGTTGGTCCTTCAGTGGTGATCCCATGATGCAGTCACTGCCACATTATTGGGCCAAACAGTAAATAAAGTGTCACTTTCTAATTATTATGCGTGTTTAAATATTGCTCATATAGGAAGCTGAATTATAGTCAGAGTGTGGTTATCGTGTGACTATGTTTCCACTAGACATCTGTGTACAATAAAGAACTTATTATAATATTATAGGTTTATTTATTTGTGTATATTTGAAGTTAACCGGCATTTACGACAGATAGTACCTACATTGTTAAATTATTTTTTTTTTCACCAAAATATAACACAATAATACAGTATAACATATTATAGAAATTTTGTAGTAATCGGTTTTAGAATTTTTACAAAAAACCAACAAATTTCATTTAACTATAACTGATTTTTTTACACTGGTATATTATACATGTTTAATATAATATATTATTAATTAAAAATTTGTTATTCACTACGATGCGATTTATATGCACTGAAATTATTCTTATTATAAATATTACAATATTTATATTTTTATAGACTAATACTGTCTCTAGGGTATTAATATAAAATAATACAACTAGAAAATATGCTATTATTTTTAAACAACAATACAATATTGGAACATTTAACTAAATATACTTTACAATATTGATAATTAATAAATGGTACATATATTGGTTGTTTACCAGAGAATATTTGGTAAGTATTTAAAATTTCTGAGGAATTATTGTATTTTTATTCTTTATGTAGCACTGAGTTTTTTTATAACATATGTATAAACAAATATTTTTCTATTTTTAAATAGATTGTAAAGTTAGATGGCGCTACTGTATATATATGTACGAACATTCTGTATTTTTTAAATACCTTTACAATATTACAATGCATTAAAGTAAAATGGAAATTAAACGATTTGTGTAAATATTATATCCATTAATAGTTTTGAACTATCAAAATTAAATATAATTTTAAAATAATCATCTATTTAATATTACATCTCTTATTTAAATTCTGTGTCTAATTAGAAGTAAACCGTTGTATGGTATTTAAGTTTGAAAGTTTACATAATAAATGTGCTTAAAGCAATATAAAAAAATAGTATACTTTCATAATTTTTGTACTTTTCAGTTGACAATATTTTTTAGTTTCGACGACCTAATTTTATTAATACATTATTATCACCTAATATTATTATCAATTAATATATTTGATTAAAATAATTTGAAACTGAACTTAAATTTATTAAGATTTATGGGAATGTTTTTAATTTTTAATTTTTGACACCTTGATTGATAATCTCACGAATTAGAATGATATTATTCACATACATTCTGGGAAAATGTATTTGTTTTTAACTGTTTACATGGTTCCAAAAGAGAGATAATAATATATATTGTATTTATATAATAGGTGAAAATGTATATCTAAAAATATAAATTTATATTAAATCTATATCTCTCGATTTTTACTAATACTATATTATAATAATTATTTGCACTTAGGTAAGCAATGTTCTAAATATCGTGTACGTGCTTTTTTGTTATTTATTTGCGTGTTGTTGTTCTTGAAGTATAGTAGAATCGAAATATGTTATGGTATCGACTAACGCTATCTAACATTATACCTACCTACTTATGCCTTAATTTTACGGTTACTACGATAGTATAGATTCATAAAGCTGTGTAGAATTTAATTTATGGTTATAAAATATAAAATAATTATTATTTTTAAATTAACTCGCAAGTATTAAAAATTGTAAAATGATTTACATCTAAATTCGATGGAATTGATTTTATTGAAATTGAGAAAATTTTCATGACTTTTGTATTTACTATAATAATTTATTTTGTAATGATTTTAAAGGTTCAATTCAGGATTTACATACTAGATCGCGTAATACCATACATAGTACATATTTGCATCATATTTAAAAAACAGAAATATAATTTGGAACCTAGTTACCAATGTACATTAGGTCATGACTCATGAAATATTAAATATATAATATCTTTTGAATGCTAATAATTGGCCAATCATCTAAAATGGAACACATTATAAATTACGAACAGGGAAAAATGAACGCAGCCGTTTAGACGAAAGGTCATTTAGACGAGACTGTTTGGGTGCGGGTACATTTTTGGACGGGTGAAAAAATTAATGATAATAAAATATTTATTTTAATTTAATATTTATATTTATACTAATTTTATATTTAGGTATATATTTTATTCAAAAATATCACTATATATAAGTATATAAACATGAATATGTTAATAATTACATCGATTATAAATTATAATAATTAAAAGATACTAATTACAATATATACAATAAAATAAAACATTTAATATTTATTAAGTTACTGTACAGAAATATCTTGTGCTATCCCTCTCAAAAATTACAAAATTCCACTTTGGTCATAACTTTAAAGATTTTTAGAATCCTCTCATCAACATCAATATTTATTTTTTATTTTTTAGGGGGACTATTTCCTGTCTCTAATTGATCATAATATAAAAGTCTCTACCTGACTATATTTTACTTTATTCATAACATTATTATTAACATATTAGACGCCATATTTGAATTTACAGCAACTTAATAACTAATACATTTTTAAATGTATTATATGTATTATAATTTGTATTTCAGATTCTGAGCGGAGAGAGGAATGAATTGCCGTATTGGTTTTACAATGATGTTTATTTCTTTTTTTTTGTTATTCTGTAAACACTTTTTCTCCCTCTAAACTTGCTCATAAGTATCAAGTGTAGCATCTTTTCTGAAAGGTTATGTTCTTGAGCTACAAGTCAGGTCATTTTTTGATTTTCGAAACGGTACTTGAAATAAAAGTGGTTAAAGGGGACAAAACGTACGATTTCACAATTTTATAATATTAAATAATTACGGACGACGTTTTCTATCAGAAACATTGCTTAAAATAAAAAATATTTTCGATATATTATATAATATATTCCTTATGGTTTAAAGTTCGGAAAATTTTAGCCAGTTTTGAGCTATTTATAGACATTTTAATTTTGGGAGTTTTTTGTTGTAATTCGGTTAAAAACATTCATAAAAACTTTAAATTTGGGTTGTTTACTTAAATTAGCTTTTCCTAGACATGGTGAAATTTTCAAAACATTTTAGCTTTTTTTTTTCTAATTATAAATTATAATTACAATTATATAAATCGTTTCCTAAGCTGTTCTTATAAAGTTTTGTTAATCACCATAGAAACGAATAAAATTGAATAAAAAAGATTCCTCGTCCACTCAGAATCGTTTTTTATGCAATAATTGCATTCAAATCGAATACAGTAAAATTACATTATCCAGTCCGAGGACCGAAGGGACGATGAACGAACATTCACCACCGAAATGCTGACCTATTTTTTAATTATTATAATTTGTAATCAATTTAATTATTAACATATTTATTTATGGATGCTTGTAAATTGCACCCACATTAAGCAGGCAGTAAAAATACTATAGCAAATTGCGCTAAGAGTTTTTGATTTCTAAAATAGGTATGGTAAAATGTTTGTGATTATTTTAACTATGAATTAATGCCTACGATGTCATGAAGATGATCGACTTAAAAACATTTTTTGTTTTTTTTAAACACGTGTATTTTATTTTCTGATTTTCTTCCGAATATTTGGTCATCAGCTTCCGTAACATTAACACGGACAACTAATGCCAGTCATTTTAATAAAAAGCTTTTATACACCTCATCCTCATATTTCTAATTTTATGGATAAAATATTAGAGTTACAATCTGAAATTTATATAAAAATTAATAGTTTAAATGAACCTTATAAATTTCAAAACACCAAATAAAAAAAAAAAAAAAAATTATTCAACAATACAATGAAAACACTATTACGAGGGCTGAATATGTGAAGATGATGTCTCATTACTATGTAGCTAACTCATAACTGTATTTTTATTATTAACATTTTTAACCTAACAAAAAATATATAAAATTGTAGTTAATACCATAATATTTAAAAAAATAAATTAATATTTTTATTAACAACATTATTAAGCAAACCAAAAAAAACATTTCTGGATAACTGCAGTGACAGCCACCTCATCAGGTGTTCTTTCGGCAATGCTAAATAACTATCATAAAAATAATATTTCTATTGGGTACAATTTACTGCACAGCAATTTTTACCTGAAAAATACCATGAGCAATTTACAATTTTCCCCCTTCGTTGGGTGAAATTTACGTTGGCCCTTATCTTTATATATATTATGCTACTGTACGTGTGTTTGTAACTGAACTCCTCCTAAACTGCTGGACCAATTTCGCTAATTCTTTTTTTGTTGTGTTCGTAATTTACAAGAGAAGGTTCGTATGAAAGTAAATGTCTAAAATTCGATCTTTAAAGAGTAGCTCACACAGGGATTTTTTTTAACCAACGAAAATTTGAATTTTTTTTATAAAGCTGACGTTGGTTACCAACATATACATATACATATACATATACATATACATATACATTTATATATTAAACAGCTGGACCGATTGCAAAAAAATTTGGTACAGAATTTTATTAGACATGTGGGCAGAATATATGCTAAGTTAAAAAGTGTTATGCCTAAATATCATTGAATTGAATACCACTTAAAATTGTCAAAATTATATTGAAAAAATGAAAAAAATTACATAATGATATATGAAATTGAATATCGCTGTAAGATTATAATATATTTTAACCGCTATCTATCATTATGTATAAAAATATACTGCTAGCATCATCACATGTAATAAATTTAACACACAATATGAGCTATGAAAGTATGAACCATATAAGAGGTAGGATTTTTAACTGGCTACGAAGTGCACGGGTTCAGCTAGTTTATATATTATATATATATTAACATATTTGACACCATATTTGAATAAAATGTATACCCAAATATAAAATTACATACACCCAAATAAAATAAATATATTAGTATTATTTATGTTTTATTCACGTCCAAATGTACCCACGCCCAAACGGCCGCGTCCATTTATCCTAGATCATATAATATTTTATATTCATTTATATAAATGTGAAAGTCTGTATTTTATTTATAATTATTATTAGAAAATATAATAAATGACTAACTATATATTTATATAGAAATACAATTTCTACCAAAACTGAAAAATAATTAAGGTTTTGTCAAAAAAAAAATTATGTATTTCAGATGTTGTTTAAAAACTAATTTCATGGTTAAGAATCGTTGAATGTTCAATTTATAATCGATTGTAAGAGATTATAAAAAATTTAGTAAACTTTGAGGACATAAAAAAAATTAAATACAAATAATATACCTACTTAATAAATTACAACTTATTATTGATATACCAATAACTTTATTGTTCTATCACAATTAAATAACCACTCTTATATACTTAATATTCAATAAATTCACAATTAAACAGGTCAGCATTTCGGTGGTGGATGTTTGTACATCGTCCCTTCGGTCCTCGGACAGGATAATGTAATTTTACTGTATTCGATTTGAATGCAATGATTGCATTCTATAAAAAACGATTCTAAGCGGACGAGGGAATCTTTTTTATGTCTATAAATAGCTCAAAACTGGCTAAAATTTTCCGAACTTTTAACTATAAGGAATAAAATCGAAAATACAAAAAAAAATCTCTTGTCATTTTTCATTTTAAGCAATATTTCTAGTAGAAAACGTCGTCCGTAATTATTTAATATTATAAAATCGTGAAATCGTACGTTTTTTCTCCTTTAACTGCTTTTATTTCGAGTACCGTTTCGAAAATCAAAAAATGACCTGTTTAAAGTACTAACTCAAATACATTAACTTTCAGAAAAGATGCTACACTTGATACTTATAAAGCAATTTTAGAGGGAGAAAAAGTGTTTACAGAATAAAAAAAAAAAAGAAATAAACATCATTGTAAATCCAATACGTATTCCTCGCTCCACCCAGAATCTAAAATACCACAGTTTTATATTATAAAAATGTATTAATTTCAACACTGTATAGTTTATTACACAATAAATGACTAAAATACATGTACCTATATGTTAAAAATAGAGTTTCGATGTGTATGATATCTTTAATTATTTACATTATAATTTAAGTTTAGAGTAAAAATCAAATTATATAACACATAGATAGATATATAGATACTACATGAGTCATGAATGCATTAATATGAAGAAACAATTATTCCCCAGAAATATATCCTTATAACAATGTTTTTACATTATTTATTTAAACTTGGGGTACATTAAATACAATAATATAAATATTAAATAATAATTTTTTTGCTTTAAATAAATTATTTTAAACAAAGTATTTTATTTAGAATTTTTAAGTTTGAACAAGTATATAATTATATTCATGTCTTAAATTATAATAAATTTCAAATTTCAATATTGGTAGTTTAACAGCAAAAGAAATATTGTTACTCGGTTATCAATAACAATTTGGCATCCTTTGTATATTAATTATTGTGATAATAAACTTGGTAATTTAATTGACCACATTCAGGAATACTTTAACACAAACAATACAAATAAATAAAAAGTAGCAAGTAAAGAATTACAATGTACGTAACATTATAGCACTTATTTTTGTAAAAGATTGTTTATATTACATTTTACATTAATCGACATTCACTTGAAACTTAAACAAAGGACAATAGTTTTTAGGTTATATAGGTAATCAGAACAATATCAAATAAAAAACAATTTTAAATGAATACGCATATGATTTTAAGTTTTGGTTTATTGTTGGTTCTGGTTGCATTGGCTCCCTATATAAATCGTAAAATATGCAATGAAATATACGAATTACCAGCATATTTTATCACATGACATGCTTTAGTAGAAACTTTGTATATGTATCTATGAATTTGATCATACAGAATGATCGAAAACAGTGAATTTGTTTTGGGCTGTATGCATTTTGATTTTAACGATAAAAAAATGAGCATTGTTGGACGTAGGTTCGATCTTAAAATTAGAATTTATAGTTCGTATTTATATTACGTATATATATAATAACCGTCATGATTCCACGATATAGTTTAAAAGCTACATGATATATGTTATTATGTTATGTGATTATATTACAAAAACAAGTCCTCAAATATCGTGTCTCGAATTACACACTCTAATAAATTGAAGTTTATATTTCAAATATTTCTTATATTATTATATAGTAGGTAGTATGCATTATGATAATAATAATTGAGTGTGTTTCATCCACTGATCATATACTGCATTTAATTAGTGAGTACTTGGCAAATTAGGTAAATCATGTTATAAATTACAAATTCAATTCGATACCGTTATAATTAAAAATATGTTCATAGTATTATACTGAATTATTAATTAAATATTCATTTTACAATATCACGTAGATGTAAAAGATAAATATGTTAAAAACTGTATACCTATCATATATTATTTTGTAATGAGTAATTAAAAATGCATGTTGTTATTTCACGCGTAGATTGTATACATGACATAGGAATAAAAACAAATTGAATAACTTAAATTTGGTTTTCTTATTAAGTCATATATTACGTTTTATTTACTTATTTATTTTTGTTATTATTTAATATAATATTTATCATATTATCAGGCGTGGATCCAGCCCGAGATTAGGGGGGGGGGGCGAATATTTTACATACAAAATAAAATATCTGATAAAACATAATATGTGGGTAAGTGCACATATTTGTGTTCAAAACTAACTTACACGAAACAGTTATGGTTAATACAACTTTATAATCAATTGATAAATTCCAAATAGTGAACTTAAAACTAAAACATGAGTCATGAATATAAATATTAAAAACTGGGCATTTTTCCTAAACAAAACACAGCTTACGGGGGGGGGCGCCCCCTCCACCCCCCTACTGAATCCGCGCCTGCATATTATATTATAATTTAAGGTGCATATTGTAAATGATAGCTCATTTACATTATTATTGATAGCTGTACCTAGTCTATGGCTTGTGCTACACATAACTAAATGTATATAATAACCAAAAATTAATTTTTGTTTAATTAATTTTAATATAAGTGCCACACGTTACACATAATGAGATTCTTACTGTTTGTATGTGAGGAAAAAATCGATCAATAATTTGTATTCTTAAAAGATACTACAAGTACATCATGTAAGCATGACATGTACAGTATAAAAAATAAAATTGTCCACATGAAAAATATTGATAATATAAGTTTAATTAAAAAAGAAAAAATTACCAAAATTACAAATCAGGTTAGGTTAGGCGCAAAAAATAATTTTCATATAGAGCACAAACTGAGATCAATACTGGTAGGTATGAAAAATTTAATTAGAAACTTGAGCAACTCCCTCTACTGTAAAGTTGATTTCAAACATACATCGTCATTGATAAATCATTGAAAAAAATAATGATCCTCAGGTGAGAATGTGAGATAATGTCAAATTCAATGTCTAAAAATATTTTTAAATATGTTTATATTATTATAAATTTATAAATAATTATATTTATAGTCATACAGTAGGTTGGACTAACTTTAGCTAAAAAACTACACATAATATTATTAAATTATTTGTCAATAACGACCTTAAAATAATGTGGATTGGTTCGTGGTATAATTAGTTTAACTTTAAAATTAATTTGAATATTAAGAAAATGTAATTTTAATAAATCATAAAAATATACGAACCACTGAAAAGTTTCGTGTATTTATGACTTTTAAATTATAGTAAACTAATTTAAATCATTCACCAAATAATATCAAAATATTCAAAATCCGATTCTGTTGAATGCTGAATATAAAATAATCTTATAAGTAATAGTTGGTCTAAGATCAGTTTTGAATTAAATATATATGGAATCTTTATTAAATATCCAAACATTAAACAATTAAAAAATTAAAATGCCTTTTACAGATCATAAAAAACCAAAAGCTTTTAAAAATGACATAGAAATGTTAATTTAAGATTCAGATGTTGATGTGTACATGATTACAATATGTTATGTTCATTGTTTGAAGTTTGAACAATATACAATTTACATTTACAAGTAGTTAAAATTAAATATCGTAATAGTTTATTAATTAGTAGTGTTTGCCTTTATACTACAAAAATATAATTTTATCTTTTAGGGTAAGATTAAGTTGTTGTGAACAAAATGAAAAACAATCCTACCGGACGTGTAATGTGTAAACTGATTTTCATAATACGATACGACTGCAGCGTATAAAATATAGTTATTTTGTACAATTATTTTATTTTAACACGGCTATGGCACTTTGAGTACACTTTGAGTACATTAATTTTATTACAACACGTTTTAAATGTTGATGGTATGGATAAAACAAAATGTACAGAATTGAAAGCATTGGTATATGACACTACTTTCCAGTTTACTTCCGTTTTAAAATAGGCATTATATTTAAAATCTAAAGGTCACTTTAAAAAAAAAAAAAAATTATAACTCATTTAAAAAGACTAGATTGTATGTTTTTATTTTACATATTATTGTTAGTTGTTATATTAAATATTCTTCAATTAATTATTGTAAAATATGTTTTTTACATTAAAAATAAATATCCAATCGGTTCCATAGTAGAAACTCAAACAATGCCTTTTTTAAAATTATTTTTGAGGTTTTGATAAAAATACAAAATTATGAATTTAATGGTGCACTAAATAACTATGGTAGTTTATATAATATGTTTTTTCCTTTAATATGTACACACGATTTCGGTAATGTGAACTAGAATTCATGGGTTCCAATACTTTTCTATTACATATGTGTCGTGCACGTCGGTAATATGTTCATGTACGATGATTTCATTGAGATTTATACCATTTTGGATAGTACAAAATATCATATAACTTATAATTAGCAACGATTTAATAATCGAAATTACCTTAACCATTATCGATATGATCGGAGAAAATGTTATTATTCTGTTGCTTGATCTAATGATCTTTTCATTCGATAAGGAAGTTTTTTAATACATCACAAATAAGTAATAACCAATACCAAATTATTATTAAAGTACTTAATAACATTAATTTAATTAATTTTTCTAGAGATATAACGTATGTAAGTATGTTTTATATTGTATATTGTTTGTTATACAATGAAATATTGTATGAATAGATTGTGGAAACATACAAGAATAATGCCAATTCTGAAACTATAATATTATGTATGTTTAGGTCATTGTAAAGTTTTGTTTGTAACATAACAAGAATAAACAACTATTAATCTTAATCATACTGATTTAGATCGTTACATTTAGGGCAAATTGTTAATATTTAATAGAACTGTTGAATAAATTAGAAATCATTTTTACATTATTATTGATTTTTTCTTTTAAATTCTATTAATACTATACTATACTGATATGTGACTTTGTATCCATTATATTTATAGAAATATGTGTTGAAATAAACTTGTTTAAATATTAGTTGTATGCTAAAATTTTATTTTGATAAATAAAAATCATTGATTTCAAATTTTAGTAAACCAATGAATACACATAGCAACCACAACAACATAACTAACATATTAAATACATTTGTTATAACGCATAAAACATTAATATATTGTTAGTTGTTATGTTTTATTTAGAATTAATATATAGAATTGAAGATCATTACCAAATCATGTTGAGATGCGTACAGGCGTATCTACTTCTCTTAAGCCTATAACAATGAATATTAATTGTTATACACATACTACTCATTTTTATACATTTTTTTAACAATATTTTATTATAGCCATACTAAATTATAATCAGTTTATCAGTTTATATTTACTTGGTTGGATGTTAGATTAACAAATTCAAAACTTCTTGAACATTGAACTAAAAGATATTTGTAAATAATCAATAGTTCATTACTCCAATTTTAAATACAATGATAATGAATAATTAATTAATGTAAATAAGAAGCATTTACATGTATTGGTAACAAATAATGAGACCAATAACTAATTTATTAGACTAATACAATTTTCTAATTGAACTGTATTTTTAATTTATTATTCTACTCGTATTGTTTCTTTTCTCAAACAGTAATTATCTTAATCACCAAATACATTTTTTACTATAAGATCTTTAAACTAACAACTAATATTATTTATTTTTATGTAATTTTTTGTTTATATATATAATATATTTTTTCTTAGTATGATATCAAATTTAATGCTAATGGCCACAGATGTCGAAGCAGAAATTATTAATAATTTCAAGATCAATAAAATATAAATAAATACCTTTTAATAAACAAAATACTCACAAAAAATAGTAATTTGAAAAATATTGAAATTTGAAAATATAGAAAAAGATTAATATTCATATGTATTTAAACTAAAAATTTTTGTTATTTTAAAAAAAAAAATAAACAAAATAATTTCATATCTCTTATGCTCGAGCAGTGCCGATTAACTACGTCCTAAATTATAAATCCAAAACCAACCATCATTTATTAAATTACGTATTCAAAATACATTTTTTAATTGATTACAATTTTTTTTCAAAACAATGTATCAATAAGAATCTAAAAATACACAATAATAATAATATATACGCATGCATAAATGATTCTAAATTGTATAATTTATAGTACCATAAATTGTGTACTGTATATATAATATTTGATTAAATTTTCAATTTCAATATCAAAGCCCATAGGAAGTAATATTCCATGCACAATATCCGTTTTCTGCAATTATGACATTAATTTGCTTATACGACACACCCATGACCTACAATATCGCATATTATATTATAAAATTATTATTAAGTACACTCGTAGTGTTACGATTGGGGCCTCTTCGTTGAAGTTAAAGCTGTACGCGTAATTATGCTTCATGGTGTATTCATATTTCATTGTATTGTAAATTTATTGAAACGTTTAACATTATATACACCATCGTATACCTACAATCTAAGTCATAATATATATTTTTGATCGTACAATTTACGTTATAGATAAAAAAAACTATGTGTTACGAAACAGCAGAATTAAATTTTGAAATAGGGAATTTTGTTTTACAATGATGTATGTGTGGTTTTTTGCTTGACAATCTGATGTTTCATTTCAGAGCTTCAATCCTTATTATAGCTAGAGAGTTGTTTTTGGTAAAAATATTAAATTAAGATAGTCTTTCAATAGAAACAAGGTAAAAAATTCACAGTAAAAGTAATTCTAAAAAGCGGGAAAGTGGATATCGCTCTGCTGTACAGTAGGTTACAAGCGGGTTACTGCAATGGATGGAATTAAATTTGAATCCAATGATATTATATCATTGTATACGAAAAACGATTCTGAGCGGAGATGGTTTATCTGTCAAGGATATATTATAGATTATATATATATTTAAAAATTAATACTATTTGAAATTTTAAAATATTCATACCCAAAACCTATTCATATTCAATACTCTACGATATGTCGGTATAACTATTGTCTATTGATGTATAAGTTAAATTCAGTATTTTTTTACGAAAATCAGTTAAATCTACCAAATTAAAATAATAATAATAATACGAATTCAATATAAACAAAAAATATGTAGAGAGATGGAATTTCTTGATTTGATATTTTTCGTATACAATGATTTATCATCGAAATCAAATTAAACACATACGTTATACTATTACAGAGGCCTACTCATATAAACGTGCGCTTAAATTATCGGTAGCGTGGCTGTATTAGGTAATGCAATAAGTATTCACGTTTAAACTTAAACTCTGTTTCAGCAACTATTTACGACGTGAATTGGAGGGTCGGCGTGAGGCGGTAATAGGGTTTTAACCACTATTCACTCACCTCACTTACTGACTTACTGTAATAGTCTGTCAACCGAGTATAATGATTGCATAACATAATAATATATATTATAATACAATATTACTTCAATAAAATACTAAAAAATATATTTGATATTATTAGGCTACCACTCTAACACTATGGATTATACTATATACAATAGTAGTAACTATAGTAGTTACAAGTGTTAGTCACATTATTCTGCACAGGATATACAGAAATTTAATAATTATAAAATAACTTGTAAAATTGTCTAAATAAAAATATTAACTGTTAATTTAACAATACACGTGTATTGTGTAATACGCATATTCTTTTAAAACTTTATCTATATATTACCTAAATCATAATGATGTATACTTGAAGAAAGTTCATAGAGTAGCCGAAGGCGTGACAACATATCTTCCTACTCCATGCGTGCACTTTTATTAGCCTATATGCAATGACCAGATAAAACGACCCCTTAAAACGTTCTATACAGCGGAGAAGAGAAAGATCCATGTTTTTTTATTAATCATGCTTTATATACTAGTTAAATTCTATTTTTTTTTAATTACGTTAATAAGAAAAATGATTGCCTTCGTAGTATAATCTAGAGTCACAATATTGATTATGGGCTATTGAAAAAAAAAAAGGCAAAACTGTTGCTTTCGCCCTATCACTCGATTTGTAAAGGATCGCGTGAGAAGTCGGCTGTACAAATTAATGTATGTCGTCGTTGTCACTATTCCCATAATATAGCCCTTTGTTGCTATTATCGTGGGTGTGGCATGACCATCGTACTAGCGAGTATGACTATTTTTTTATTTCTACCGTGATTGTAGTCGACGCTAGACTTATCTTTATAATGTCTAGATCTATCTGCTAACAAACTGTTATGGAATTCAAAGGACACGCCATAAAACGTAAGTACTTACACGTTTAGCTATGCTGTTGCTCAATGTTAAAAAAGGGTACTTATTCAAATTTATTATATTCAGAATAATTGGAAATAAAGTTTTTAAATAGATGTACAAGCTTCACATTAAACTTTATAATTGTATATTTGTTTTTGTTATTGTTCAAATCAGTTAATGCGGTATATGTAACGACAATAATAATATATCACTGAGGATTAATATTAACAGGAAGGGAAGACGTTCTGCATTGGACCCATATTATTATTAATAGTAGTAACTGAACATGCATATTGGTTGGTATCATATTTGAACAATAATTTAAACATAATAATATGTCATACCCTATAGGTCCCATAAAATAAAGAAGCAACATAAAATAAATCATAACTGTAATATTATTTGAAAAACTCGTATTAAATATTTTCAAGCTTAGATTTCTTCAACAAAAGTTTAAAAAAGCTCAAAAGTACTAGTTTTTGAAGAGCGAAAACTGTATTTAAGTTCCATTATGTCTTTTTAAAAATATTTTGAGTTTATTATAATATTTTAATACTATTTTTAATGGATATATTTTAAATATAATGGTTGATTTTAAATAAAATAAAATAAATTATATTATTATAGGTGCATACAATTATTATGTTAAAATATTTGTTACAATTACTAGGTATTATTTCTTATTATATTAGTGTACCAATCTACCCAGAGCTAACACCAATGTTTTTATTTAAATTTTAAACTAATAAAATCAAAAAATATGTTCTTGAATTAACTGCGTTTTGAGTTTTCTTATGTTATAATATTTATTTTCTTATGCAATATGCATTATAGTTTCGTAGTTAATCTTTCGTAATCTATTCATAATACCTTTGTACGTTCCCCATATTAAAATTGACTAAAATATTATGGCGTGGTTGTCAGTTCTCGAAATACGATACTACAAAATTATTATTATTTATTCTGTATTGCGCATAACAAAAAAATCAAGAACACTAAATGATTACAACCTCGATATCATGGTTCATTAAAGATTAAATATAAAATATATCTAATATTTATTAGTTGAGTACTTATAAATTATGAAATGCTCAAAGTTTTATTATGGATTCCATCTGAACCTATTATCCTAGTGTATCGGTAGTGTAATGGTACACTCAATAACTCGGTTGTTTACTCGTCTAAATTTCGTAAGGGTTTCATTAATTTTGAAAAAATCATCCGCTTAACAATTTACAATAAAAAGAAATGGTCCTTATTCGAAAAGTTGAGAGGTGTGTGTTGTCACAGGACCCTATATTCACAATGATATAGGCATAAGAATTGTAAGTAGTACGACGTAATATCACGTGATATACCTATTATAAGAACGTCGATAGACATTGACGACGGATTTCTTTTCGTTCCGTCGACCATTGGGTAATTTATATTTCTGGCCGTACATATAGCCAGACAGGCACGTCCTCCGGTCGGCGTTAATTCGCTCGTCCGAACGTCTGCTGCAGTGTGTGTACATACAATTTTATCGGTACCAAAAATACAACATGCAGGTACAATGCATATTTTTCGGATATCCGTATTGGCACATCGACACAGCATTCACATCCGTGGTGTTGTTCGAACGTCGCGGAGTCGACTCGTGTTTTTATATAGGAGCACGTGCAAAATGATAAATTACACCGCGTCCTTGCGATGGCACGCGGAATCCCATCAGGACGAGCCGCTGATTGCGTTCGCGAAATCTAAAAACGACACGAATTCCAGGTGGCGGTGGTTGCGTAATAATAATAATTTTACTGTTGCGCCGCGTAACGTTTAATTAACTCTGGCAGCAGCGGCGGTGAGGTCGGATGACGGCCGGCGGGGTTCTCCGGGTTGTGAGAAGGTATATGTTCGGCTGTAGTGGGTTGCAGTGAGGGGGTGTTTAATCTGCTTAATGGCGGTACAACAACCGTCAATTATTGTACTATGTCGGGGAGACGTTGCACGCGATTTCACCCAAAACGGACTCGCGTGGCATCCCCCGGACGAACGATGTTTCATGTACGCTATTATGTATATTATTACATAACTTATAACTTATAAGTATTGTAAATTTAATAATAATTATAACATGTATATTGCACATATGTACAAGTTATCTACACACTCACACACACACACGGTGTGTGACAGTAAACATTATAATAATACCATGTCTAAACATTTCAAGATGTTGTTCGCTTTGAAGTAATATGACCTATATGGCTACATAATATTATATGTTATGATTATTATGACTGTGATGGTTGAAAATGACAGGGGCTGACTTTACCGGGACGCCGTGATTCATCGACAGCAGAATTGTTTTTCGGCGACGACATGAGTATTAGCAGAGGACATTCAGTGGAAAAGGTTCGATTTTCAGCCAGCCGGGCGCATTCTGACGGTACGTTATTCATTCACAACGATTTATACAAATGTCAAATGCTATGGACAATATGAATTATTAGACAACGATTCGTTGAGAAATTTTAACCAGTGGTCTGTACTTTGATCCATATTATAACTGCTGATGTAAATAATAAAATTACAAAAAAAAAAAATACATCGAACATTTACTCCAAATATTTATTTTTGTTTATGATTCGTTTTAACTTTTTTAAATTACATAACAATATTATATTTGAACTATTTTATGATTAAATAAAACAATCTATTTATGAACATATATTATATATATTTACTAGCATACCTATACAGTAAGACGATATAATTATTAAGATCGAGACAAATAGAGACACAGACTTTTATCATGAAATATTTATATTGATTGTTTATAGTTTATACCATAGAGCAAGGTAATGATATTAATAAATATTATAAAACATTCAAACATAGTATAGATATTATGTAACATGCAGTAATTAGACAATGTCATTTTAATTATCTGCGTTCTAAAATGAAAGAATATTAATCCATTTTCTTGAATTTTACTAGAATTTGATATTTTAATTGTACGCTTAGTGCAAATATATGTTTTTTTAATATGTGTTTTCTTAATTGGCTTTTGTTTAGAAAACGATGAGGATTATTCAGCTAGTGTAAATGCGATACTTCATAAGCGGCTTAGTGTTAGGAAAGGCAAACACCAAAAGCAAAGAAGATCGTCTTCTCCCGTGTCTTCGATGCTAGCGGATGATGCCAGTTTAATATCAGATCGAAGAAGATCGTCAGCTTTTACAACTAGCTCTGGAGAGTGAGTTTCTCGCATTTATACAAACTACATAACTATACTAAATAGCTTAAAATAATAATTATTCATTAAATTGATGCTGTAGAACAGGCGATACAATTATAAGTTGAATCATTAAATGCATTGTCTTGATTATCCTCATACATAGTATGGATCAATTGGTAAGACTCAGAGACTCTGTTTTTAGTTGTATAAAAGATTCTTTCAAGATTTTTCAAGGGTGCCACTTGAGACAAGAACTTCTACTTTTAGTATTTATTAATGACTTGGCAAGTTGTTTAAAATAGTATAATTTTCTGTAAGTGTAGAAACAAATTAGTGAGTAAATGGTATGAATATTTGTGCACATTTTAAATCAGATGACGATGCTATCGCACTCCAGTAGGAGTTAAATAGATTTTCTGAGTACCCATCTACTTTGTTTTAAATGGTATATATATCATAATGTCTTTAATTTCATCGATCCAGGAAATCAATTAATTCGAGTTATAACATAGGTGGCATTTTACTCAGATCAGTGACTGTTATTCGCGATTTAGGAACAGTGCTGTCCCAAAGTTTTTGGAGTCAAAGAAATATTAATGTGTGATTCTTTGAGGCTTCGACTATCATAATAAGATATGACAAACAAAATTCTTGCAAATGTATTTACCAAACCTTACTTAACCAACCAGGCTTATTTGCTGTATTACATTTTCAATAACTTCTTACCAATTTATTACCAAATATACTAAAAAATAAAGTTTATTCCTAGATCTGCGGTTATCAACCAATGTGTCACGATAAACTATAGAATGCTGTGTATTATCGTAACGTGTATCTAACAATATTTTTGTCATTTATTTTCAAAGTGCTCGAAGTATTGGTACCTATAATAATATGATATAATTACGATGTTATGGCATTATGATGAAAAAAAAATCACAGATAAGAAAAACAATTGTGAAGATAGTTTTATTTACAATGTAAAAAACTGTTACTTGTTCAAAAACCCATTAATTGTTTAAGTGTGTCACAAATTTTATGAATCTAAATTAGGGTGCGTTCATAAAATAAAAGGTTAGGAAGTACTTCCCTAGATAATAATTATAAATATTCATGGTTTTGTCTAAACATATTGTTTGCATATCGTATAGAGAATCGAACCTCGTTATTGCAATCGAGTCACAATGTAATATAGATTATAGGAGTATTACATACTATGTGTGGCAGACGCATCGAAAATAATTTTTATTATGTATAAAGTTTTAACAGGGTCATTTTTGGCTTTAGTCTAAAAGTAGCTCAATAATAGCGACAGCTCGTTATTATTTATTACTATACATTAAGATTTAAGAGGGTCCGCTAGAAATATTCTAATTATAGGTCCTGGGTTAAAATGCTCCCGTTGCCCTTTTTCTTAACGGTCCCGCCTATGAATCATTATTTCTGCAGATATTATATACTTTGATGCCCGAATTGTGGCAATCTATAAAAGTTCATGCGTTTTGGATGCCATTAAATGAAGTTACAAGGAGTTTAATAACGTTCTTTGATGAAAAAATTACATTGTTTTTTAGATAGATCTATATTAAAATTGGCACAGTTATTTAGAATACGGGCATGAAATTTAGGGTGCAGTTGAAGCGATCGCTCTCTCTCAAAGGCTGTATTGTAGTAGATAATAATTAATAACAAAAAAAGAAATAAAAAAATTAATTATGATTAAATACAAAGGTTAATAAAACTTTTCCCCCACAAAAAAAAAAAATCAAGCACCTATTTTAGATGCCTGGATACCAGTCAACATGATTTAATTGATAAACTAGAAAAAATTATAATAAGCTCTCTTCGATTATATTCTTTCAGAACTAAAATGTAATTTTATAGTTGTAATGATATTGCTACCTTTTTTTCTCTAATGTATATAAGTTGAAATCAATAATATTTTATTTTGGCACTGCAAATTATGTTCACTATTTTTAGTTTTACTATTTAATTTATGACTATAATATACTTTATGTTTATTCATACTCTTACTCTTTGATGTTTACTTTCTGAAAATAAAAATTATTTAATTTAATAGTTAAAATATTTTCAAAAGGTTTGAGTAATATATTGTTTGAAATATATTTAAATGCAATACCTATGATTATTTGGCTTTTATAATGTTAAGAGTGATAAGAAAAAACAATCTAAAATGACAATCAACGATTTATAACTGCAATATATATTATGTATATTATCTGAAATCAGTTCATTATTGGAAAAGATGTTTAATTTCCTCAAAAAAGGAAAACTGTTTAAACTATTTAATGTTTGTATACATGACATAGAAAATTAATATATATATAATATCAAAACTTGCAGAAATATTAATGTTAACAGAAAATAGGATTGATATCTGATCGTTTGACATTTTCTGTATTGTTGATATTTTGTGTGTAAATCAGTGTAGAAACTTTTTATGAGCACCTCAAAATTTTTACTTATTTATCATGTTCATAAGACGGAAACGTGAAATCTGTTAAAATATTTCCATCAGTTATGGTTCAACCGAAGTTCTTAAAAATAAGAGAGAATACACTCTTGTAGGGTTTTTGTCTTTAGATTTGAAAAATGTCATCGCGTAACTAATTTTGTCGACTAGGTATCAAAATACACGCAGCATTTTTCTGTTCATTTTATCCGGACAGTAAAAATGTATTAGTAATTTAAATGTATCATAATATTACTCTAGATAATTGGTGTATTAAGCTAATATAGTAATACCAAAATTTAGTGCTTTAAATATTACATACAACTGAAAAGTGAGATTCATTTAAGATCAAAAATAATTATTAAATCTCTCAATAAAGTAAATATTTCTTAACTATAAAATATATAGCTAGTAAATGTATGAAAAAAATATTTTTATTTTAGATCTTGACATAATATAATATACTCTAATTATTTTTATAAATATTTAGAAATATGTATGTATAGATATTTAAATTCATCAAAATAGGTATTACGAGAATATGTATATACAAGGAAATGCTTTAATAATATTTTTGGAAAAATTATCTAAACTATACTGCAGTAAAATAGATAGTTAAATTAATTAATCAAACTCTTTAGTTAGTTTGGTTTTGGTTTAGTGGAAATGTGCCAATGTCATATTAAATTGAATTTCAAAAGCTTCATCCATGTACTGTACTAATTAACTTTCGTCTTTTAAATAGAAAATATCTCGAGAGGAACATTTTATTTATACTAAATGAAGCGTTGATGCAATAAAAGTGATTTTTATTTAAAAATTAAATTAAAAACTTTTGCTTCATATTCATTTAATTTGATTTCGGAAAGAGAAGGAATTCAATTTATACGAATTGAACAAATCTTCTTTAGTACCTACCTAATTATAGAATTATTTTCAGTAGGTAGTAACTGGGGTCAAATAATATTAAGCTCATCCCAATGCTTAATAAATGATAAAATCCAAATTAAGCCGTTATTAATATTTTGAAAATATAGTTATTTAAATATTAGAGATTTTTTCTTGTTTTATACAGAAATTGTTTTGACAAGTACGGTTCTCATATAGTTAACTTCAGCGTTACCTCACAGATTCAATTGTCGTTTCGTTTCAGCTCACCAGGCCCCAGGGAATACTTTATCCCCTTTCATATTTCTAACTTTCTTTACCTATGATGTCAGAATCAGTTATAAATAATACAATTGTATATAAATGTTATGGTTTCTAAGACTGCATATTACATTATGAGTATGAAGATACATGCTATAATCATTTTACTTCAATTTTAACATCGTAAAAATTATACCCAAGTTTCGAGTGTAAAATGTAGAAATACGTTAAGTATATCTTATATGCTAGTATTATAATATAGGTATTAAACTTAAGATATGATATTTTCTACAGAAACATAAGTATATTTAAAATTATTTTGAATCAACTATTTGTGCATTTTAACGATAATATAATTTAGCGGGCTGAAAATAAAAAGGTTCTATGTCCACTTTTTTCAAAAATCGTTTTTTGCATTTATTTGTTTAGTTTTCAATTGTGCATCTTTTGATTCAAAAATGATGTTTTTACAATTAGTACTTAGTGAGATATAGAAAATGAAAAGGTTCTATATATCATGAAAAATTACAGAATCGTGATTATAGCTCTAGCTCGATAGAACTTTGTTATTCTGATAAGTTTACATAAGTATGAAAAGGTTCTATCGTCATGTTATTCAATGTTGGTTAGTATTAAAAGGTTCTATCAATAATACACGATGTCGTTGATACGATAAAACAAAAATTACAATAATATCGTACAATATTTTTGTAATAGTAGCCAGCCGGTATTTATAGATTTAATAATATTATTATAGTTTGAATTTTAAAACTATTTACTATATTGTTATCGATTTCAATTGCCGCCAATTTATGTTTATTATTTTGTTTTAATATTTTGTCAAGACGATGATGTGATACCTAATGTGTTTTATTTATTTGCTCAAATTGTTAATAATTATTGTTTTTGATTAAACATTAAAATAATGTAAGAACATTATGTTATTATAATAAAATTATTCATGTTGCATGTGTCGGTAATACTGACAAGAAGAAAAATATTGTATAGCACTACAGAAAAAGAAAAAAGTTCTATGTATAACATATCATTTAGTTGGAAGAATGAAAAGGTTCTATACAGAGAACTTTTTTCTTCTTATACACTTTTTTTCCCAGTTTTTGGTTTTTATAAAATGTACGGATGTCCAATACTTAATATTCACAATGTATCTGATAGTAAATGTATTAATTTATTTATTAAAATTATAGTGGTATTCATAAAATGAACAGAAAAAAAGATATTGGGTATCAAAGTTAAAAATCGCTCTGCTGAACAATTTGATATTCTGACATAGAACCTTTTCATTCTCAGCCCGCATATTTATTTACCCTATAATATCGGACATTATATGATAGTTAAATAGTGCCTAATTTTATGTTTACAGTACGGCGATTAATATCGAAGAGGCTGGTATTTCTCAAGAGCAGATATTCGAAAATATCCGTTTACACAAAGAGGTGTTAGGCAGCGTACGTCAGCAACCATGGTCCATACGGAGGAAGATGAAATTGGTTCAACAAGCCAAAGAGTACGTGAAGAAGCACGAGGGTCAACTGCAAGAACGCTTGGCGATGAGTAAAAGTACAAGAGATATTATGGCGCGGTTTCACATAGTCCTAGTCAAAGTAATTCGATATAATATAATATAATAGTAATATTGTTAATACTTGGGTGTTAATAAAATACGGAAACGGTTCGCTGTGAAAATATAGCAATGGCAGCACAGTAAACGAGAGATGGCAAATTTCATAAGTCAAATAATTCCATGGGAACTAACGATTAAAGAAATTGAATCTCAATTCGGCACGGTAGTCGCTTCGTACTTTACATTCCTCCGCTGGTTGTTCTGGGTGAACTTTGTCATATCTGTGTTGTTAGCAGCCTTCGTCGTCATTCCCGAAGTACTAATAACGATTATATATACAATCATCTTATGTACTTAGAATAATACAAAGTGCACATGTTAATAATAAACCGTTATGGTTTCATAGATTTTAACGACCAACAAGGCAGACACTGGGGAGCGCAAGACACTGTTGCCTGAGGAACAGGCCACTTCTATGGAGTTAATGACTTTATTGAACTTTGAGGGGGTCCTACAGCATTCACCCATGTTTTACGGCTACTATTCGAATCGACAAAGTTCAGACACTGGATACCGGCTACCCACGGCCTACTTTATCACGGGGCTCGTTGTTTACATTTACAGTTTCGTGGCTACGCTTCGAAAGTATTTATACTACCTGGATATCCGATCAATAATAATAGTTGTTTTAATGTGCATTTGTCTGTTCGTTGTATCAATTATTACACAGAATGGCCGCAAACTCCCGTCTGAGCAAACTATCCGAAAAAGACGACGAGTGCATATTTACGTGGAAACTGTTCACCGGTTGGGATTATATGATCGGAAACGAAGAAACCGCTCACAATCGTACATCGTCGATTATACTCGGTTTTAAAGAGGCATTGCTTGAAGAAGCTGAAAGAATGAAAGACAAACAAAAGTAATAAAATATCCACCCGAATATCGCTTCTATTCAAATTTGTGATCAAGCAGTTATTAAATTAAAATTAAGTTTTGTGGGAAGGGGTAGTTATATTTAGTTATTAATGTTTAAGTTAATGTTTTCGCTTTTTTCACCCAGTGTAATTGGAATATTATTTTTTTTTCTCACCCGCTTCGCAGTTGGAAAGTGGTGACTTTGAGGATATTTGCAAATCTGAATATGGTATGGATGCTGGGAAGTTCAGTTTATGCTGTGATTGTTGTGGTAGGTAGATCCACAGAACCAGAGGCCGAATCTACATTATGGAGAAAATACGAAATCACAGTTGTCATGACGCTCATTGGTACGTTCTTTCCCATTGTTTTTGAAGTGCTGGGCGTGTTGGAGAGTTACCACCCAAGAACAACGCTTCGTATACAATTGGCCAGGTACTTATTATAAACACCAAATAAACTTCATATCTATGGGGCTCAGGGTCTGCGAACGAAATTTATATTTAATCAAAATATCAGTTGAAAAATAATAACATAATACATGCTTAACATAGTAATGTTTACATATAGTTAACCACATAAATTCAGAATGTTCTAGATACAGGTAACAAAAATAAAAAGCACAAAAGTTGCTCCACGATATGGTAGATTTTAAGTGCTTCTCGTCATTGAGTAGATAACTCTACTTTGTTTGAATAATGGGTGTATTAAATTTAAAGTAACAAAACAAGGTCCTTAGGGAGACCAAGAACCCGATGGATAGATGTGATTACCAGAGACCTGAAAGAGATAGGCCAAAATATAACTTTTGATCTGGCGTACAACAGAGATAGATGGCGAGACCTCTTGAAGGCAGAAATGGCCCTCAACGGACCGGTAAGCTGAGAAGAAGTAGAAGATTATTACTTATAAGTTATAACACATAATTATTATTCGATAATTGCATATGAATTTTATGACCGATTAAATAACATTAAGTTATAAACCAGTTATATTGAAAAAATAATACATTTAATGATCGTCTAATATACAGAATATTATAATCAGATAACATAATAGAACTTAAAATACAAATTATAAAAAAGTCAATCCTACCTAATCGAAAAGTATATCGTGCTAATATTTTTGTTTTTATTACAACAATAGCGACTATTATAAACTCAAACGGTACATTGTTTTGTATTCAGAATGAAAATAACGAGAAAATGGTTTGAAAAGCCATCTTGGCATATAGTTGTGATTCTAGTTGCTCATTTTTGTTTCTCTTATGGTAATGATCGTTTTAGGTTTTTATTTGCTCGTACTTCTTATCGAAAACTGTTAAATGCGTGTAGAACATTATTGTTAATGCTTTTTTTATATTGAACAGATTTTTATTTTATAAGCAATGTAGGGTAATTGTTACAAAATTTCTAGGGACGAGCAATGGTTTCTCCTTTTTTAAATTAATTTAATTTAATCATATAATAAATTTTTAAATAATCTATATTATATTCATATTACGGTAATTTGAAAATTAAAATATACATTATTCAATATTTCACATTTTTAAATATTTTGTTTAAAACTTTATTATTGAAAGGAAATATTCAATTAGGTAATATTTATTCAAGTAAAGTGTGAAAGTTGAAATATTTTTGAATACTTTTAGTGCTAAAACGTGCAGTTTATGCTCACGATCTTAGAATCCCATGCATAATATCAGTATATAGTTTACTATATGGACACGTGTAAAAGAATATGCACAGTGTACATCTATTAGCAATGTAAATTTTGATAATTGCACTGGTTTCATTCCAACAACTAATCTAGTTAACGAGTGTTAAATGTTTTTTGTATATTATCGTAATTCACATTTTACATTAATCACATAGTATTTGTTAAAAGTATTTTCATACAGCGATCTATTCTCTGTATAATAGATAAATTGTTTTATTTATTTTTTATAAATATAATATTTTTATGTACATTTATATTATAATTTATTAATTAAAACGTATGTAAATATTTTTTTTAGTCCAAAATTTTTATTTATAAATGTATTATTATTATTTTTTTTTTTTAATTTTTAATTTTTAAAGCAGATAGTATAAAACTATAGTTACATAGTACAAAAAAAAAAAAAAAAAACAGTACGAAGTTAAGATTAATACAGATTAATACTTATATACTATATTGTTTTATATTATGAAGCCTGTAGCCTTCCGTATAAAGGTGATTATCATTTTATTAATAGCTGATTCAGATTTGGTATTTAAGACGGAGTAAAGATTGAGAGGAATATTAAGGGATTTAAGAGTGTTTAATAGAATTTGTCGTTTAAGCCGGAGGGCAGGACACTTAAAAAAAATATGAGGGAGGTCACAGATACACTCATATGAATGAAGTGTACAAAGTAATTTAGTCCAAGTTTGAAAGAGTAACTAGGTAATAAGGAATATCCTATACGTAAACGATTAAATTGGACTATATGTGATCTTTGTAACTTAAGGTTGTTAAACCAAGTTTTTTTAATGATGTCAGGTGTTTGTATATCTATATCTCGAAGCGAACTCAGTCGGTAAGTTATACCAATAGGAAGACCATAAACTAGATGATAGGTAGCGTTTTAAAAATGGAATTAAGTCAGATTGTGGTAGATATGTAGAAGGACAGTTTAGACGGAAGGTGGATTTAGCCAAATTATCGGCGATCTCGTTCCACGCATTCCAATGTGACTGGGAATCAAAAGGAAGTGAACAATGTAATTTAATTGATTGAGGTTGAAAACAAGAGATTTAATACGAAGAACAAGAGGGAAAAGGTGAGAGTTGAAAGGGTTGGAAACTAAAGCTTGTAGGCAAGACATAGAGTCAGTGGCTATTAAATATTTATTCAGGGCGAAGCTTAGAATTAATGTCAGAGCTTCAATGATGGTATAGAACTTAGCTGAGAAAGTTGAAGACGATGGTGGGAGGTTGTTTGTGAAAGATATATGTAATTCTGGAATGTAAATTGCATAGTCAGCAGAAAGAGGTGATTCTGAACCAGCAGTATAATTAATAATAAAGTCAGGAAAGTTTATATTTAGATAGTTTGAAAAAGCTGCATTGACCATGGAATAAGACATTGATTAGTCGTTAGAGGAAAGGTCAGAAAACTGATGACCCAGTTGAATATGACTATACTCCATAGTAAAGAGTCATAAAGAGGAAGTTTAACTAAGTTGATGCTGAATTGGTGAAATCACGAAACAGCATTTGTGATAATAGATAAGACTGGAATGGATTTGGAGACATAGAGCCAATTGAGATACATTGAATAAAAAATGTCAAAAATTGAATGATTTTTATGAGATAAAGATTTAAGTAAATGGAAATTAAACATGAGGGATGAGAGCCCCACCAAGTATCAGTTATTGATCTGAGGAAGTTAGACCAACAAGAAGCGAATGCTGTGAGTGAAGTAATATGTGATAACTAACGAAGTTTGGGATCAAGGATGATGCCTAATTAAGTGATGTTAGGAACAAAAGGTATAATATTGTTATCAAAATATATATTAAGATGGTTTAAGTATCTGCGGTGAGTGAATATAACAGATTTGCATTTTTCAGGAGCAACTTCAAATGACAATTTAATTAGGATAGTCCTTACATCTTTCAAGGCAGAATTGATGATATCGATGGAAATATTGAGGGACTTATTTAAAGAGAAAATAACTAGATCATCATTATAAATAAGGCATTAATTATGATCGAGTGATGAGAGATACTTATCAACAATGCTCATATAAACGTTAAATAGTTATCACCACCGAATGTCCAAATAGTGTGTTATGGGAGACCAGGTTGTATACGTCCAGCCACAAGTTGGTAGGAATGTTAGAACTACTGGGGATATAGCAAGACCAAACTTTTAGGGGAGAAGATGAGTCCACTGAGAGAATCTTGACGCCTATGATGTCAATTTTATGACTAATGTATCTGTTTCTAGTAGCGATTTCAATAGGGATCAGTTTGGATTAAAGGGAATTGTGTATAACTATGGCGACGCCACCATAACCAATATGTATTATTTATTCGTATAGCAATATAGTAGATATAACACACTTGTAACGATTTAAATTATTTTATGAGAAATGACGAATAAACAATTTAGTAATTCTACTAAAAATATAGGATTATCCTTAAATTTAGTTTTTAAAACTCATATAATTAGTATAATACTATGATTATCTGTATAAACTTATACCTATAGTCAAATTATACTAGTAACTCCAACTAAAAACTAACTTATTTAATGCTTATATATAATTAAAAATAATTAAACTATAACTAGATACAAAATACTCATTTTTTCTTTATATATTATGTTAATTATTAGGTAACCAAACTAATACAATGAGTAGTTCAATCATTCTTGTTTGTGCGACTATTTTTTTTTATTTGATTAAGATGTTATATAGCTTCTATTTTTATTCATATAAAGATGAGTGAGTAATACCAACTAAAGATTAATTTTGATAGTTTTATCGTTGTTATTTTTGTTGTTAGATCAAGTTTGAAAGTTTATATATTTATTTATAAAGTATATGACATATTAATTTTAAATTTATTAATATGCTTATTACATGAACGTAATTTCATAATTTTGAGTACTAACGATTCTACGTGATCGGCGGGAAGAACCACGTTAAGGGAGGAGGGGGAAACGTTGGTTATTTGTTCAGGGCCTTGCGCTTAAAATTTAAATTGAAAAATATTTTATATGGAAATCATATAGACTATAGGTGATTGGTTGAATAAGTTTTGCCTTGGGTCTCGCAAAAGGTAGTGCCGACCCTTCCGACGAGAACCAGAATGTTATGGTATTATGTATTGTACATTTGTACCACGTATATATTATTATTTCGAAAATTGATGGCTACAAGCATCAGTCGCTGTTTCTGATTCGAGTTTGTTAACATGTCTAACATAATCATCCAGTTAAAATATTAAGTGATACCTACTCCATATCGTAAACACACTGTAATAAGTAGGTAGGTAATAACAAAGTGTTAGAAATAATTTGTAATAGTTTGTTACCAAGAAATTAGAATTCGTTACCTAAGTACCTTAATAGTTAATCAGAATACTTATATATTTAAAAAATAATATATACTTAGACTAGAAAAGCACTTTTAACTAAATTATATTATATTCTAAAACACTTTACTAACTTATACGTTGTATCGTAGATTTTAATCTAATTTTACCCTCATAACATTTCACAACAATTAAACCTATGGTAAAACTAATGATTTTTGGCACGTCTTGCCAGACGATGATGAATAATATAGGACGATAATAAACTCTTCTTTCATCCGAATAAACATCAAATTTATATTGACGTATAATTTCTTGTTTTAATTTGTTCCGGATTGTTATAACTTAATCGAATTCTTTCAATACGCCCGAAGCAAATTTTAGGGTTTATATGCTGTTTTAGCTTTGATTTTCTCACAATCAAGTTTAAAGTTTAATAAATCAACTGATTAAGACTTATACGTTATACACATTATTGTTGTCATTCTGAATAATGATATGTGTAGTTACTAGTTTGGAGGGGAAAATACACGTTTTATTCAGAAAGTATGTTCCTATAAACTGAAGCCTCGTTTGTTCTGTTTTAGGATTATGGCGCTGAACTTGTTAAATCTTTACACACTGACATTCGCATTATTTGTGAAAATCAACGACATGGTAAGTATACATTAACCCCTAATATGTTAATTATTCGTTGTGACCGGAATTTATATGTATGTTATATAATATACAGTGACGATTGAATAATGAATACCATTTGCATACGGTTAATTGTCAATCGTATTGGGTTAATATATTCAAATTATTATTATATTTTATCTCTGTGAAATTGTCTGTAGGTTACCTATACCTACCTATCTACCTACAAAAAAAAAAAATTAGATTTACTTTTTTACATAAGAAAATAAGATTTTCTTTGTAGCGCATTTTTTACCGCCTTCAAAGGAATAATATTTGATATTAAAGGGCAGCATTTATGGTAACGCATTTACCACAAAATTTAATTACCTATATCAAAAACATAGTTTTCATTGAAACAATTTTCTTAATAACAATTACAATTTTAACTACGGTAAAAATGTTAAATTTTGTAATTATATAATTTATAAATTTACATGTTATAAACTTTATACTTTAGTACACAGTTAATTAAACAATTATTTTTTCTATGTATCTAATGTATCCTATCGGCTATCAATGAATTATTTTTTTCTCGAGTTCTATGAATACTCGTTTTATTAAATCATAAGTAGGTTTATGAATGAAACAGTTTATAATGAAATTGCTTTAAAATATACAATTATCATAAAGGCAATAATAAATAATATAATATTGCGGAATTTGGATGAGGTATAGATCGAGTAGTGAGATGGTATGCCTCGCACACTTATACTTTGTTGGGCCTCTATATTTTATTAAGTATATGTCAGTATAATTTTTCATTCTCTTCTCACCCACCCATATGTCCATAGTCGATTTTTTTAAAAGAGCATTATATATAGTAAACATATATTATAGATAATACTCCAATTGTATAAAGTATAATAAACATATTATGTTTGTCATATGACAAAGTGTTTTTTTAACAAACATACACAAATATTAAATTTAATAGTTCGATTAACATAATAAATATTCGTTTAAAATGTACCTTTAAGAATATGAGACGAATTTATTAAAATATGCTCTAAATATAATTTTTTTTGCCTTAATGTTACCTAGTCTATCTTGATACACTAAATAATTAAATACAATTACACATAAATTACTTGAGTAAAGTTAACACGTTTACCGGATCTGAAATAAATGTATCATATTATATTATTCTTATTAAAAACAACATTTTATTGAACTTATACTCAATAGTCATAAAAAAGGAAAAAAGCCTTATTTTAATGAAAATTAAAAAATATACGAGTATATTACGAGAACTAGGTGAACTAATACTTGTAATATTAATAATTAAGAAGTTAGAACTTTTTATAAAAACTAAAATTCATGAATATTCAATCATTAAAATATTAAATGTATCTTTTTTCAAAGTACAAATTTCACATATGAATCGTTCATTACACCTCGTTCCTGCATTTATTTTAATGTTAATAGGCTGTTTTTTAGTGTTCAAACTTTCAAAAAAATGCTTGACCAAAAGTAATTTATTATTATATTATGTGCGTGCCTAATGAAAACACAAACATTTAAACGGAATTACAAATAAAACACAATTAAAATTTATCACGGGGGGCAGTAAATATTAAATACAATGCATTCTACTAAAAGAGCATACATACTACGAAATAACAATAAACTCATCTTTAATTTTAGGACCACAGTTACGACCAAAAGAGATACAACACTCTGTAAACCAGGTGAACCCCAAATGTATCAAGTTCAATCCTGAAAATCTAAAATAGTTTATACCTATTATATCTACCTAGCTATAGATTTAAAATTATTTATCTACGTTGTTATTAATTAACGTAACGAGGAACTAATAATTTTCAATAAATTATAATGATTTTTTTAACTATTAAACCTTTTTATTCAAATAATATTAATTAGACAGTTTAATAAATATTTTAATTGTATATTTGACTATATTACTACTTACAGTTGAACAAATTTATAGTTTAATAATGGTTCTATTTAAAGTAAATTCATGCTGGCCAATGGTCATTATTAAAAATATATGAGTATTTAATATAGATTACGTATTCATATATTTATACAACTATACAAGCCAAAAAAAAAAAAATAAATAAAAAATTACAAAAGTATACAGTTTGTTAAAATGTGTGGAATTTTAGTATAATGCTAAAATACACGACTTAAAAGCTAGAAATTTCGCAGAGTAAACTCCCTAACTTGTTTCATCCCGGAACATTTTTTTATTGTGTTATTTAAAATTTACAATAAATAATGATTAAAGAAAAATACATTCTTTATGATATTAAATCAAATATATAATATTATACGTATTGTACTAATTCATATTTACATTTAGAGACGACCTTATTATTTAACTACCGTTTACGTGTTGCAGACAAAGGAGCTATTGGTGTTGAAATCTAATGTATCCAATATCACGGCCTCTGCGGCCACCATGGCCACCACAACATCTTTGTTGAAAACGACGTCGACTACCTCAGTGTTGGTTGCGTTAGCGTTTATGAATTCGACCTTGTCGAACACGACGAAACTTCAGTTGCCCGTTACCAATACGATCGATACCCAACCGAATTGCTTCCGACAACAAATAGAATGTCCGTTCTCATTGCCAGCTGCCCAAAATGTTCCAGCCGACGTGCGTCCACAGATAGTTGACAAACTCGTCTCCTCATCGACCACACCTGCACTACAATTGATTACCACTGTGGCTAACTTGCCTTCGGTAGTGGATTTTGGTCACAGTTCAGACTTCAGTCGCAATTCGGAGGTCAGTCCCCCAACTACTGGTATTTTCAGTGCGAATCGTAACGAAACCAGATGGACTGAAAGTACAACTGAAACGATTTTCAAGACCATCGATAATGTACGAATATTTGCCGAGGTCGTACACAACGACGAGACGTCTTCGTCTGAAGACACCACCACAGAACCTGACGTCAGTTATACTCACAGTTATGACGAAATTATAGAGAATTCAACTGTGGGTCTAGTCATAACCGTTTCGATGACGGAGAACTCAACCATGGATCTTGTCACTACTGAGTCAACAACTACGAGTTCGACGGACGTTTCATTTGGCTTTGATTCGACCACCCCCGAATCGTCATCAAGTACGACAGAAAGTGCATTAGGTGAGACGATGCTGAACGAGTTCGTAGAGTCAACGACGAGTGTGGTCACTGAATCGATGGAAAGTCTGAACACAGTTGTGTTGAGGGCAAACACGACGATCGATCAACCTACAATCACAATTGATGATAACGATGAACCGTATAGTACGACTTCGTATGACAATCTGCAGTTTTGGCAGATGGACGAGAAGATCGCGTCGTCTAAAGAGAGGAGAATCGTAAAACGGATGTCGGATTTAATTTTCAACGGGACTCATTGCTTTCAAATAGTTTGTTCGCCTCCATCACCAGTTACAAATGTAACTGAGGTGCCCAGTGGTTTTCAAGGATTTAGTGAGGAATCGAGTAAATAACCAAAGTGTATACTCATATACATATACGTGTACTGTATATATACTAGCTAGCACAACGTATATGTAGTTGTGGTCGATGTCAATTTGTGCCCTGGAATTCTATAGAGACTATTACATTTCTGCCAAGGACAGTAATTTAATCAAACATCTAACATATTATAGTTACGTTGATACGCACATACATTGTACATAGTATGCAATACGCATTAATTATACACATTATATAACGGTTATAAATAATTCATACGAGTACGGAGTAATAATTTATATCCACATAAGATGTTATAATCACTAGTGAAACAAATTAATCAATTAATACAAATTTTAACATTAAAAAAAAAGTTACGTACCTATACCCTATACATCAATGAATGTATAAATATTCAAATGATTACTTTAGTTCCACGTATAGAATTGAACAACTTAAAATAACTTCCTGTATAGAATAGGTATATATATATATATATATTTATGTTAACTCCTAACAAATAAATGTTATCTATATATCTAAAGTGATTCTAAGCTGTTTTTTGAAATAATGTAATATTTTAGATTTAGACGTCAAGAGATAATGTGAGTACAAAGAGCTTTTTATACCAAATGTGTAATGATTTTCATTTCTTTCTTATAATTATACGGATTTGTAATAATATCTATAATACACTTTAATTATAATATACATCATCGATTTAAATCTATGAATGTAATACCAGTATGAATATAAAATTATAAAATAATATTAAAAAACTCATTTTATTTAATGATCATATTTAAAATTCGAGGTAATATCAAATACATTTTTAGCGTTTAATTGTACTTTATTACTAACGAGTTAAAAATAATAAGTAATAAATGAATTGTAATTGTTACATAAAATAACCAGCTATGGTTGTTGTATAGGCGAAGCGTACGCGACAACAACGGAACACGAAGACGCGCCTAGAGAAGATTTATCACTTCGTGCCACTTGTTTGAATCTCCAAATCAGGCGACGATTGCGGAAGTTGTGTTGGGAGACAATGTTTGGACAAGAGTTGGTAAAACTTACAGTCATGGATTTGGTGAGCATATAATATAATCGTATCAGGAATTGTTGTTTGTTAAGCCATTCGAGATAATTCTAGTACATCTGTTATTTAGTTCTTACATTATTTTTTGATAAAATACTAGTATGTTCTATTTCAGACTAGATATTTGAATGCATTCTGCTTTTTAATTATTGTAGTTGACAAGTATATATTAAGACTTAGTAATACTCTGAAAACTAAAGAGCTTGTTTTCTATCTAATATAATATACGAACAATCGTGTGTCTATCAATAATATTCTAAATGATGAACTAGGTAACACTGTTAGTGAGTTGATTTCCCTAGAATAGTCTCCCAAAATTTTCTTTTTTTAGTTTTTCCATATTTTGAAAATCATTAAATTTGTATTTATTAATTGTTTATTGTATTATATTATAATCTATTATTAATTAATACTTTAGGTATTCATCGTAGTAGTAAAATAATTTAGTTTTCACTAAGTAAAAATTTAAAACACATAGTTTTTAAAAGCAAGTATCTAGTAATTAGATTACTAGTATATTTTTTCATCACTTCTCTAGTTACTCTTGCTACAGTCCAGTGTTGAATATCGTTTGATTGCATGTATTTATGGAAAAAAAACTTACATCCATTCATTGGTGTTAATAGTTTAGACTATTAATTTAATAAAAATTCTATATTCATTCAAAAATTAACACCACGAAAAATAACAACTACGACACTACAAAATAAATGTATGTTGAACAAATTTTATTTTATTTTATTTTTTAATAATAGTTGCAACAATACTGGAGTACTTGTAATATTATAGAATATTCAAATATGTATAATACATTTAGAAAATAAAAAATAAAATACTTATCATTTAAAAATTTTATAAAAATTTTAATGAAATATTATATTATATTATATCTTCAACAATAACAAAAAAACTAACGCTAATTTGTAACTACATTAAAAAAATACCATCCCTGATTATCTAAGATTATTGTTCTGTCTGTTTGACTGTTAATTTAAATCTAAGAGAAATTAGTTTTTCAAAGGAGAAATCTTTCACGGACATTAGATTCGACTTTTTGCATTTCAAATTTGTTTTTATTTGTTTCGCCTGTCTTGTCACAAGTATCTTGTGATGTTTTCGTTGTTACAAATTTTTCTTCAATTACTTATTTTCTCGTTTGATACAGTTGGCTGCACAGATTCATTAATATATAATTCATATACCCAGTTCTCATTTCTATTCTTTAATTTTAACGTTTTTCAAGCTAATAAATAATAATCAAGGATCGGTATTTTTGAACTAGATTATTTTTGACGTTTTAAATGAATTCGTATGTTTAAAATTTCACCTGTAACTATAAATTTGTTGCGCTGAATTTTCACGTGCTAAAATATCGTATGTGCTAATTTGACGCACACCTATACAAGATGTTGTATGCCTTTAATTATTGTCATGTGCAATTGACGGTACATCTGTTTGAAGGTATATTGAACGGTAACTATATAATAATATGTGTCATATGAAATATAGTACTCAATAATAATATTTACATTACGAATTTTGATATATATCAAGCTATTTTACTAGGGTATACATATATATTATTCTATCATCGTTTACAGACTTACAGTATTCGCGTTTATTTAACTCCGGGTGTGAATAAAGACTAATGCCCGTCGGTGTGTTACATCGAGTAAACACAGATAATTATTTGCATACCTAGCATATGCACTAGATATTTCATCGCTTTGTGATTAATTGTGTGGTATATGTTATACCATGAAGAGCAATAGTTTAAGCTTGAAAATATGTTACATAGTTGTAAAACCAAAACCTATAATACTTAGTCAATAACCGTCTATTGATGTTAAATTAACAAACATATCATATTTTTATTTTATTGTAAATTTAGATGAAAATAAAATAATAAACTATCAGAAAAAATTCAGTTATATTATAAAATTATTATTAAACAATTAAAATAAAATTATGATCCACATTAAAACGAAAAATAGGGTACACCTATAAAATAAAGTTTTTGAAAAAATTCGTAGTAAATAACAAAATTTACACAATTGTAAGTCATTTGGATTTATGAACCAATAGTTAAGTCTCATTTCCTGCTAACAGAATTAAAAAATATGAATAGGCTTATATAGGCCATAGGGTATCTATTGCAGACTACTGGGTAGTAAAAATAATGGAGTTATAGAGCTTACCCTGTTTTTGTTGACACATGGTATGTTATACACTTATAAAGTTAACGGTTAAGCCCCTCTTAAACTTTGAATAACCTATATTTTACAAAAATCCTGAAATTTTTTTAAGAATTTGTTATGGGTAATTTTCAAGCTCCCTTTAAATTGAAAACTGTATTTACGCTTATGTTATACACATAATGAAGTACCTACTTATATAGTTAAATGTATATAGTACAAAGCTTATATAATAATATCAAAACAGCATCAGTTCATATACTTCGATTTATAATAATGCATTTGAATAAAATTAAGTGTCGTCAAAGGGCCGTTAATAATAATACGATCTTCATAATATTAATTGCACTGAAACTTATTTGAATAGTAATTATTGGAAATGGAGTTATAATAGACAGCTCTTATCCTGTAGTTTTAGTGAATTGGACTATAACTCAACTATAAAATTGGATATCCACGAAGTTAACTAATAATATTCAATAAGTATTTACGTCAAATCGTTATTGACGTATTATATAGATACTGCATATTTGTGTTCATAAAACCATAACCGATATTTTAGAATACATGTTATGAGAAAGGTTCACAAAATATGAAAACATATTAAGTGCACTGTACTCTAAAAATATAGTATGTATGTAAATATAGTTTTATCTAATTATTGCACATTTCAATAATTTAGATATAATATGCAGAACATTTTTCACTGTTAAATAAAATGTTTGTTAAAATAATAAAATAAGTTTTTTAGTATTTTAAATCTAATTTGCAAAATATAAGGTTCTCAATACATAGAATAGTTTCAGTTTAATTATTTTATATTTTTTCCAGTTTATTAAGCTATATATGAGGCTCCTTGTATCTTCTATATTTGATTATTATAACGTCACATGGAAGTTTGAATATTATGTTTCTATTTATACATTTTATGTACTATTCATTATATTCATTGTAAATATTAAATGTGTTATAAAAACAAATCTAATATAACTCAAAGTCTATGATAAAATATGTGAAACTAAAAAAAATAATACGACGTGGTACTGATTAAATATTGATTAGATAGTATATAATATATTAGATTACATTAGGAACGAAGTGATACTATACGACCGATGAATTTATAGATTTTTTAAGCTTAAAATTATGAGTAAATTTACGGGGTCGGTTATAATAAAGTTTCAGATAAACTGAACGTTTGTACGTATATACATATCACACGTGACCTGGGTGGGACACGAGATAGTGAAATGACGAAACCTTAACAATTGGACATGTATCCAAAGGATTTATGGTTTCTAAACAAAATATTGTGAATTCCATAATTTTATTTTGAAACACGTGAAATGCATACCGAGATAAAATAATAATAATAATAATAATAACATCTAATGCTGAGTGAGTTAGTATATTATAAATGATGTAGGTATAATGTATATACTATATGATATATCTATATATCAAACATTTTAGATAAGCTGATTATAATTTTATATTATGCACGCGTAATTTATATCTCTTATATTATATCATACATTTTTTGAAATTTAAAACGTAGTATTTTATAACAACTAACATTTATTTTTTTTGTATAAAAATAACATTTATGACCGTAATAACGGTATAAAATAATTATCACTATAGAAAAATATAGACTTATAAATTAAAAACCGATTGTCTTACTTACTAACGTTGAATACCCTAATATTATTATTATGATCAAATGTAAGTTCGAAATTGTTTCATGCTAATCACTCAATAGAATCCTTATTGTCACGAGCAGAGTGGTAAGATATTCCATAAATAAAAGATAAAATATAGCCAGGTCTGTGAGTTTGTGCCCCATCACAAAACATATTAAGCGACTGCTTCGATTCTTCCTTTCACGAGATACAGGAACAATAAATGAAATTCACGATAACGCCGGCAAATTAGAAGATTATATTATTATTTAGATCAAAGAACTTAATTTACAATTGTGAAATTAAAATAACTACTTAAATACTACAGTAGACACAACTTAATTTACCACTTATCAATATGTTGGCCATTGACCAATGTCTCTATTTTATGTTAATATGTTATTGTTACTTACATTTAAATTATAAACATTGATAAGTTCTTAGGTTTTGTGTATTTTATTTTAAAGTTGCGACTCGTGAGCTTGTGTTAATGGTTATAATAATAATTATTTTATTTTATTTAAATCTTTAAAAATATATAAACACCAGCTTAATGTTAAAAAAATTACATTGTTTTTTTTTTTTAAATAGCATATTTAAGTTAAATGAAAAGATATTATATGATCCAAGGTTTGGATGTTCTATTAAGATAATGTAAGAATGTACAAAAAATGTGCTTGATTATAGATTTAAATTTTAAATACAACTTTGGAAATATGAAAAAATAGCTCTGGGCTCTGAAAATATACCACTACTGTTTTCATTTTCATTTTTTTAAGTTGTTACTTGATGAGATTTTTACTAGATACCTCAAATAGTATTCACTTAAGAATAAAACGAAACTCATTTTATCCAAATAGATTTCTTGCTCCACTTAGAATTTTAAAAATTCTACGTGTATTTATTTTTTTATCAGTCTCTTTTCCATAAGACGACTTTTATTGGGTTGACTTGGACACAAATTGAATATGAATATTTTAACACCTTTGTGCTTATAGCACTTGTGGCGATATATGTTTCTTTTTTCTTAAACATTGGTTGAAGGTAAAGTATTTTAGTTTTAATATACATGAATTGTGCACAAGTATAGTAAAAACTATGTAGGTAGGTACGTAAAGTATTTCGCCGTGATACCAAATGACATATGAAATTCAATGTAAAAAAATAAAAAATAAAATAGCAATCGAAAACTGTTTAATAATTTATCGTAATATAAACACTATTACATCGAAAAAAGTATATTTCCAACAGTTGTCCTCAGAGAGATGATAAAATATAAATTCCAAGAATCATTGTGTAGGTAAGTAAACTTTTAGATCATTATCTATAATTTTTTTTGATATTTCATAGTAAATAAACCTGAAATTGTGAACATCGGGGTAAATAAAATACATACGTACATACGTAATAGAATTCTCCAACCATAAAATGAATGAGCGCTTGTCGAAGTTTCGACATTTATTCGTTTTCATTGTTTTTTCATGAATACATATTTAATAAATATTATTTATATTATGTTTTCAACAGTCAACGAGATATATTATACTTTAGTTTTCACATAGACACTTTACAAGTGTATACATATAATGAATAATAAATATACATATAATATGTGTACTATCATAATTTTGTATTGATTTTGTGTCCTTTAAAGAAAATAAAACCGCTTTGGAATGGCTGGTTGCATAAATTTATTATAAATACTCACAATATTTTTTTGAAATTTTTTTCATGACGTCGTTTGTATAGGTTGTGTTCGATGAAAACATTATTTTTTTTTTTAACGTACGAGTGTCCATACACGTGTCAAGTATGCTTGTGTGTAAAAACTAAAAAACAAAACACAAAAGCGTGTTCGTTATAAATTATATCAATGTATAATAATACGTAAAAAGGACGGAAAATAACAAAAAGTAAGAACGCTTGCGAATTTATACAAATGTTATTTATCGTAATTTAAAGCGACGAGGGTGTACCATACTAATTATTATTGTACTCTTCAAAAAATAATTCGTACGATATACCATAATATGTGATAAACCATCTTTATTTCTCAATGACTGTTTGATGTGAAAGACATAGATTTGATATATTATCTACACATTACATTGAATAGTGATATACAAAGAATATTAAAAAGTAAAAACTGGATAATTTTATATTTAAATACTTATAGAATTTATTTGAGTTTAATCACAATTTTTTTTTTCGAAAGAATATGTATTTGAAGTATATTTTTTCCCTTACTTTTACTTTCTAGTTTCTTTTACTTCTGATAGGTTCAGGTAAACTGGAAAAAGATTATTTGAATACTCGTGTCAAAATATAATTATTAAAGTAATACTTGAATTATAAAACAAAGGTTTGAGAACAAAAAACTATATAAATATATTTTGGGACACAGTTTGGATTGAATTTTTGTTTACGAGCTTTTTTTTTCGGTTTGATTTATAAACATTGGCTATAAACGTATGGTTTAAATTTGTTACTAGTTTATGTTTCGTGTATTGATATTTCATATTTGTACATGTTTATGCAATGATTATGGTATTGAATACAGATTTTAATTTTGCAGTATGTTATCACATGTCAAATTTTTAACTGTTTTACGTAATTTGTGCTTGAAACCTGTTCAAGTCCTATAGGAGTGATTTAACCCAACTACCAAGTAATTTGAAACAAACTGTTACCGTAATTTTTTTTTAGGTGTCGACGATCATCTCGACGATATTTGTGGACTTTGCGCGAGCTGTGTTCGTGCGGTACATGAACCGGTGCTGGTGCTGGAACCTGGAAAAGCGGTTTCCGCAGTATGGCGATTTCAAGATCGCCGAGAACATATTGCATCTGGTCAACAACCAAGGTATGGTATGGATGGGTATGTTTTTTTCTCCCGGACTGCCAATCATCAACGTCGTCAAATTGATGATCATGATGTACGTACGGTCGTGGGCGGTCCTCACGTGTAACGTGCCGCACGACGTAGTGTTTCGGGCCAGCCGGAGCAACAATTTCTACCTGGGCCTGCTGCTCACCATGCTGTTTTTGTGCGTGCTGCCAGTCGGCTACGCGATCGTGTGGATCGAACCATCCTGGCACTGTGGTCCGTTTTCGCAGTACAAGAAGATCTATCACATCTTCACCAATTCTATCAAGAAAGCCATTCCCAACCCACTTGTGCACCGAGTCCTCGACTACATAGCATCACCTGGCATCGTCATACCACTGCTATTGCTCCTTATCCTTATCATATACTATTTGGCTTCGCTCACGTCTTCGCTCAGGGAAGCCAACAACGACCTGAAAGTAAGTGAACTCGCTCTGCTTGCGTTCTGTATGGTGGTCTTGTGTTGGAGTTAAAATAATATTACATTAACTATTATGTTATCATGCATAATTCGCGATCTTCAAAAAAAAAAAATTAACTGTAATGTAATACAATGAGTGATGTATATTATATTGTATTGAAATGTGAATGTTATAATTTCAATTTTCCACAACGGAGTAATTAAGTATTTAGGCTTAGAATTAATATTGGCCGTATTTTAAATATTATATCAAGAATATTTAATCATGTTATTTTTCAACCAAGCAAGAAAAAATATAGCACTACTAAAAAAAAAAATGTTGTAGTGACGTTTTAGGTCATTCACGTGTCCGGAATCATTTTTCCTTTTATTGGTAGATTGGGCGCTATTTTTTTAAACTCCGAAGCTACTGACATTAAAATTTTAATAAAATGTTTTGGGGACAAAATGCCTCGCTTCTTTCAAAAATGATTTCATTCAAAGATTAATTCATCAACATTCATAACATTATATAGTATTTACTATTATCAAAACTCTTAATTTTTTTTTATTAAAATGTATATTTAGCTAAAAAAAATATTACAATGAATTGTCACATATTTTTTTTCTTTGAAACTAGGTTCAAAAGATTAGGCCGGTTAGGGTGATTGCTTCATTGCTCCATTACATTAATTAAATAACTAGGTACTTATAATGTAACTTATACGCTCGAAAATACTACAATGTATTAATATAGTGCACCAAATGTAGTATACGTTGGAAAAATTCAGTCGATATCAAAGGGTTAGATTGGGCATAGTCGGTAGACAAATAAATATTGTGTAAAGTTCCTATAAAGTACAATATTTATTTTATAAGAATTAGTGGCATTTTATAATTTTTCAGACATATTATATTATGACACTAAATAATTCTGTAATATGAAACACGTCAATGGGTGGATAAATTTTAATTTTCAACAATATTATTGTGATTTAATTGTTATCATAATCTGAACATATATTCTAAATGTTTTGAGATTAATTATTACTAAGACGTTATACCTAAATGTGTTGTACTGTTATCACTGTCTTACAAATGTATAACATTGCACATTTTATGTTCAGAATAATAATTGACTTACCTTTGTTATATAATATTAGAGTGAATTGTTGCATTGTTGTATACATAAATTTAAAGGTAAGAATATTATTTTGAGCCCCATATAGACAATTTCTTTTAATATTTTATATAAGGTTTAAGCCTCGGTTTAGGAATTTAAAAATTACAAAAAATGCATTGATAATATTCTTACATTTAAATATTATAATATATTATACAACTAAGTCTAAAAAATATTAAACATAAAAGGGTTAAATTTATTACTCTAAAGTAAAATTGTGTGTGTTATGTGTCAGTTTGTAGGTACTAAGACACAAGACGAGGACAATACACACAACATAGTTGCGAAATCCTTGAAATCCTCTTAAAATAATTTTTTTTTTTTTTTGTAAGGAGAACCCATGGCAACATGGGCCATTGGGTGTGGGGTGGTACGGTAGGGGTTATTTTTGTATATTTGTTTGTAGGTTTTTAAGTGGGTAGGGTTGTAACACGTGTTTGTGTATGTGTGCCAAGGATATATTGTTAAAAATCCCGGGTGGTCACCCATCCGGGAGCTAGCAACTGCGGCCGGTACGTACGCTCAGTGCGTTTCCGCAGATTGAGCGTACGACCGCACCTCACCGCGCCACATCTTAAAATAATATTAATTAATGAAATTGATTATTTCTATACTTCCGTGATATATATTTATTTCTATTCTTTAATTTAATTTAGTAAATATTAAATACGAGTTGTTCTTATTCAATTACATATTTGTATAAAATATTGTATGAAACTAACTTTTGTGAAAGATACTACAAGTTGTAATTCTACAACGGTTACTGCACTAGATATCTACCTACTCATGTTTTAGGTTTATTTTCGTAAGTTTTGAATTCTTTATATAATTACAAGATAGGTACCAAAATGACAATATAATTTAAAAGTTACATAATTTCTTTTAAATACTCTATAAAATAATAGGTTTATTGAATAGTATTAAAACACGTTTAAAAACTAGGAGTTTAGCACAATTTAAGTATAAGCTTATATAATTTTTTATTTTAACGTAGGTACTGTATTTGGGAGGTTCCAATAATAAAGTATCTTTTTTTATAATGCAGTGGGATTCTTACAAATAACAGCCCATTATTTTCATGTTTAAGTTATATATATATATATATATATATATATATATATTATGTATCATTTTATTTTTTGTATGACGATAATAATAATATAATAAATAAAACACAGTGAAGGGCGAACAACGTGCATATTTTATCAAGGCGTAACTTTAATTTTACAAATTTATCTAAGATACACGTACATTATAATATGTACATATGTACAATAAATTCTAAATAACACTAACTGTCATATTATAACTGTAGAAATATGTATGAATAACGACAAGGAGCCTGTAAATAATAAAGGTACCTAACATTATTGTGTACCTACGTCTCACGCTCTTACTTTTATGCGCCGTCGTCGGATCGTGATCTAATTGGAATGGGTGACGCGTGTTTGGTTGGACCTATGTGGCTTAAAAGTTACAATGAATAATGTAATATCAGACTAGCATTTTTTTTTTTTATATATATATAAATACAATGGGTATGGTCGAATTGCACTTGGGTTTAAAAAAGCTAATGGTCAAACTGCATTCGGGTAAAAATCAGGTAGGGGTCGAACTGCACTTAGGCTCAAAAAAAGTACTTCATTAAAATTATCAAGCATTTGGAGGAGTTAAAAATGATTGTCTTATACATCGCATTTCGTTAATTATATTTATATACATTATAATTATTATATTATATTATATTATACATATTATTATTATTATAAATTATTATACATTTATTATTTATTATTATTTTTTTTTTTAAAATCGTAAAATTTAATTATTGTTATTATTTTTTTTTTTTTCATTTCGATCATTTTTTATACATGGTATAAAATGTAAGTATTAATCTTATATTTTTATTGATGACTATTTATTAACCAATTGGGTTAGATTCATTGTACACTTTTGGTGACAATAATTGTTTGCGTTATCTAAATAGCATTCACTAACTAATATAATATGATGCTAATAAACAAGTACACCATAGCGTTCGAAAACATAAGATTCGTAATATTTATAACATGGTTACATTATACACGTTTGACTCGTAACTATTTTCCATGTTTTTTCCATTATAACTCTTTTTTTGAACAAGTACCACTACCTGATTTTTACCCAAGTGCACTATTACCTTTTTTCAATCTAAATGCAATTCAATTATCCCGAATACAATATATCAATAGGCAAAAACTATTCATTACCAGACTCCTACCACTGGATTATTTATTATATGTTAAAAACGGGGAATTATCGATTCCGCCGAAACTACCTGCTTAGGAAAAAGGTTTATATTGATTCCGCCGGCTATTAATTCCGCCGGCTACTGATTATAAAATCTACATATTGATTCCGCCGGCTATTAATTCCGCCGGCTACTGTTTATAAAATCTACATATTGATTCCGCCGGCTACCGATAGGTTAGGTTACTGATACGTTTTGAAGGTATAAAATAAAAATGTATAAATGTAAATAATTTTGATAATATTTGGTCACATGTCTAAATTGAATAAAATTATGATAATAGTATATAAGTATAAAATAAAAATGTATAAATGTAAATCATTTTTTTCAAATTAACATTATGTATATGATATTGTAAAATGTATAATCTAAATTGTAAGGTAACATTAATTTTGCACGATATCAAAAATAGATTTATAGATTTATAAAATTTATAAATTCACTTATTAACTGTTTCCAAATATTACCAAAAGTAGTTATACACTTTAATTTTGAACTATATAGGTACAATTGTAATATTTTTATACAATTTATACTATATACAATTAACAATATGATATATTCAAATGTACATATTAATTAAATACTAATATTTTAATTTATAGTTGTATAATAATATATTAATATAATTATACTAAATAGACTATAAATTTTAAAATACATATACAAAGGGGGGATGAACAGTGTCCGGCGGAATCGATGTGTAAATATTGTAAACGGTAGCCGGCGGAATTAATAGCCGGCGGAATCGATATGCAGATATTATAAACGGTAGCCGGCGGAGTCAATAGCCGGCGGAATCGATATGCAGATATTATAAACGGTAGCCGGCGGAGTCAATAGCCGGCGGAATCGATGTAAAATCGGCGGAATCGATATACGCCCGTTAAAAACATTATATAAGAAAATCAAGTTTTGATTTAAACTCAATCGTTTTGGACATCAATTCATGAATTGTTTTAATGTATGATCAAAACTCAAAACAATTTTTTCACTTGTCCAGTTGGATGTAAATACTAAGAACTTTGTCTTATAAAAAGTTTACTCAGTCATTCTACATTCCTACGACATAGAGTAGTTAATTAAAGCAGAAATCTACGCAGACGATCAAAATGTATTGTTACATTTATACAATTGTACATGTATAACTTCTTGCGTGAATTAAAACGGTAGTATATAATATGGGGCACAGACTGATGGAAGAAATCGATTAAATCCTCATTGTTCAAAAAATATATTACGATGATATTATACAATATAATATTATGAAAAAGAGGGAATTGTGAATGAATAATACAATAAATATTGCAAACTTAATGTGTGGTTTAATACAATTTTAATATTAAATTAATATTATTTTTGAATTTAATGAGTAAATTACTGATTTATTGTTGGTAAAAAATCCAAAATTTACATTTCCACTTTACTGTATTTTTTGTATTTGTTAGCCAATAAGGCCTAAATCTAAAATTGAATGTCGTTAAAGACCCATTTAAAATTATACAATATAATACGACATACTCCCGAAAAAGTAAAGTTTGTGCTTAGGGTGGGGAATAATCAAACAGTAAATTATAATATTATAATACCTACAATAATAATAAAATTTAAACTTAAAAAGTCGGTGCTTTATTTTTCGTAAAATTATATAAAGTTTTTTAAAAATAACAAGGAAAGTGAATATTACTCATAAATCATAATTAACATTATTTAAATACATTATAATTAAAGAGTATAAGTAATTAATTAAAATTAATTTTGTTTTAAATTTGGTGATATCAATATTTAATTTTTCACATAAATCTACTTCTAAATTATTATACAGCATTAAATTTTACAAAATGTTTGTTTACTGTTAAACAACTTAAATTACTTGCTTTTAATCTTGTATTATATGAATGGTTTGGTTTAAACATCGTTATTTTAGTACGTGCTTAGCAACAGTTGGATTTTTATTTTAAATTCTAGATTAAACTGCAGATAATAATTTTCATTAACTTTTAATTCATCGCCTTCTAATTGAACAATACATTTACCATTTAATTAATTACGAAATTTGATCCCAAACACTTTTTTTATGTGTTCTTCTTTTAGTTAAACTTTAAGTGAGTGGTCTAGAGACAAAAAAATGTCAATAAGTGATTAATTTTTGGTTTTAGGGGTTCCTTTAATATCAATAAGGTTAATTCAAAAGATTGTGTTGCTCAGAAATATTCACATTACTTTTTAGAGTATCTATCTCTTGTTGTAACAATTTAAATTATTTTAAACTTAATTAATATTTTTATCATGGTCGTTTAACCTCGTTAATATATTATCCATTTTAATATTTTATTCATCCACCTGTTCCGATAAAAAGGAAATCGATTTTTCTATTACCTGAGTAAGATACAGTTAGTTTAACCAGTATGGTGAGAAATGAGAATTGTATATAGAAGTATATATTCTATATAGAAGTATTTCAATTATTAATTTTATCAACCAATCGATTTTTTTACTAATATCATCTCGATTGTCAAAAAAATTAAGGTCATTTTCTCTACTTATACTAAGCATTGACATGGCCTCAAATTTATTTGTCTTTGCCAGTTTGGAAAGCATTAATCAAAAACAACACGTGATAGATTTTTAGTACGACCTGCACAATCTATACTTCAAAAATATAAGTAACAATATGGTAAACAATTACAAAAAATAAAAGCAATAAATGTTAAACTAAAATACGTGTTATTCGATAAATGACCATAACGATCGTACAAAAACATGCCGTGGCGCGTTGGCTGCTACCAATCGCGGAATGCGGCTTTTATTGAAAATAAGGCAACAACAGCTATGTCATAATCTGCGGTTGTAGATACAATATTATTAATTAATGGATACTTTAGTTATGATTGTATGTTACATGATTACAGATTAAGTGAAACAGTATTATATATTTACATTATATTTGGTAGGTATGCGTAGATTTAGCTTAATATTTAAATTTGTTTGCCGATGCCAATGAATTTGAAAAAGCTATGGATCAGAGTTAGAATTTGTCGAACCGTTTTTGCATACGATATTCATGACTAATTCTAATAACTTATATGTATATTACTAATTTAAGTCACCCCTTTTAACAAGTTTTACAAAATATTAGTTTATTAATTTATTATACTCATCAATAAGTTAAGACAGTCAGCGAGACTATAACATCATCATCATAACAATTTAACATTAATATTAAAGTTCTTATTTAAGTTGACAAATAAATTCGCATAACCACATTACTCCCCTTTTCAAAATTTTAAATATTATTATTCATAAAAATTACGTTTTGTGCAATAAACTAAAATCCACGTAATAAAACACGGGCAAAATGACAGTTAATAATAATTAAAAACAAGGGTAATATTTATATATGGTACTAATGGAATGATTAAAGTATATTTATTTGGAAAAAAAATCATATTGATTATACTTGCAAATAGGTAATGTAATTGTAATATAATTCTAATAATAGTAAACTAATAACCTCAAGATGCTGAAGTCAAACATTATCGTAAAAAAAAAAAAATAATAATAATGAAATATTAAAAGATAAAAACATTATTATTTTCGGAATAATAGTACAAGATGGTAATGATGCAAGGTTCAAAAATTTAAAAACATCTACTTCAAAAATATGACACAATAGAATCAAATGTATTGTATAAATAACAAGTAGTTTTATTAATACAATAATTCAATTCGTTCTAATAGTATAGTAGGTTAAAAATAACATTAAGTGTCCTCCTCAAACATGAACTCTAGAGCGGTCCTGCATCACCCATCTGCACTATTACAGCTACACTTAGACCGAAATGCTCGGAATCCGGACGCTCCGGGACCAGCAAATTTTCATGTGAAATCACATAACTTTTTATCACCTTCTCTAAGTTTTTAGTAATAATATTTATCATTGACGTGATATTTGTAGACGCAGCTGAGACGAGAGCGGACCGAAGAGCGACGAAAAATGTTTCAATTGGTGAACAGGAAGAAGCAAGGTGGTGGTGTCGACAACGATGACGACGACGATTACACGTGCATGGATACAACGCTGGCAAAGTGGAGACATATCATGCCAGACAACAAACTGCAGACAGACGTTTCAAGCTCCGTGTTTGAAATCGTCGAGAAAAAGCTCACTGGTAAGATCGTAAATGCCTGAAATAATACTTAAGCTCAGGGGACGGATTGGAATTCTAATTTGGTACTGGGAATCTGTACCAAGTGGCCTATTTTTCTTAATCAAACTGCCTTCTAACATATAAAAAAAAATTTCTTAGTATCTCTGATAAAATAAATGAAGTTCAGCTATGCTTTCTTGCCCTGTTAACATTTTTATTCTGGTTATTATTATTATTATTATTATTATTTTTGGAATTTTTAAACAATAAATTGTTATTAAACAAATAATAGAAAAATTAGTTTTTTGAAATACATATTTAGCATAATATACCACGACTTTTGAAAATAATCAATTGTTTTCCAGTTGTATAATGCTTCTTAACATATTATGTATAGAACACCTTTTATTCTAGTTGGTTCCGTCTGTCTGTTATAGGTACCGGTTTATAGCCGGTTTGGTAATACGCGTACCGGTAGGTACCTACATAATTACGATTATTGATATATACACACACACATATATATATATATATATATTTATAATAAATTTTTTAAATTTTTTTGTGTCTGTCATCACGTTTTGGGGCAGTAAAAATGCTTCGATTTTTGACTTCAGTACCTCTTTCGATCAGAAAGCGAATCTAGTTGGTACTTTGGGGGGTCAAAAATTCTTAATACTTTTCTAAATAATCGAGAAAAACAAACTAAAAATTAAGGGAAAAACGGGAAATTTTACTCCACTCATTTTTCGACAAAATCGATTTTGGTTTTTGATGTAACATTAAAAAAAATGACCATAGATACATGCAATTTTCACCGAATGTTTATATGAGTATATTCTATCCACCATGCAATTTTCAAATATTTTCGACTTAAGTTGAACTATTCATAGGCATTTGAAATTTTCAATCATTATTAGTTTTTTTTAAATTAATATTGATAAAAATGTATTTGTTAGGCAGAAAAGGTTGAAAATTTAATACAAGGCTTTCAACATATTGTTACAATAGCACTTGAAAAATAAAAATAATTCATAGTCACAATTTTTTTTTATAAGCATTCAAAGTTTGAATTTTGACAAAATACGTAAAAATCACGAAAACTCACAAATTATTTTAAGCTAGAAATTCATAAAAAATTTTCTTTTTAAATCTGAGATTTCAAAATTTAGTACAAGATTCCTTACAAGTTTTCAATCTTTATCACAAATAAAAATTCCACCAGAAATTCAAATTAAATTTCTATGAGCATTTGAAATTTAAATTTTTACAACATTGGATTTTCACTTTTAGCGATTTCCTTATTTTGGTGTAACTCTAAAAAAAATGACCGCAGATACTTGAAATTTTGACTGAATGTTTATATAGGCATTTTATATATTTGATTAAATTTTCAAAATATTTAAATTTGTTTTGAGCTGATTACTGACATTTTAATTTTTCAATTTTTTTTACTTTTTTTTTCTATAAATAAATATCGATAAAAATGTATTTGTATGGTAAAAAAGCTTGAAATTTTAATACAAGGCTTCTAACACATTGTAACAATAGCAGTTAAAAAATATTAAAAATTCGTAGGCACGATTTTTTTTTATAAGGATTTAAAGTTGAAATTTTGACTAAATACGTAAAAATTACGGCAATGTTCAAATTATCTTAGATAGAAATTCATAAAAGTTTTTCTTTTTAATTCTAAGATTTGAAAATTTAATACAAGGCTCCTAACATATTTTTACAAGAGCAGTTGCAAAATAAAAGGAATACATAGTCACAATTTTTATTTATAAGCATTTAAAGTTCAAATTTTGACAACATATTATGTAAAAATCACGAAAATACTTAAATTATTTTATGTTAGAAATTCATAAAAAATTTTCCTTTTATATCTAAGAATTTTAAATTTTATATAAGGCTCCTTATATATTTTTACAATAGCAGGTGAAATATAAAAGATATATGTTGGCACAATTTTTTTTTACATGCATTCAAAGTTTGAATTTTAACAGCATATGTAAAAATCACGAAAATCACGAAAATTCGCAAATTATTTTAAACTAGAAATTATTAAAAAATTTTCTTTTTAAATCTTAGATTTGAAAATTTTTAATAATCTATAATATATCCTAGACAGATAAACCGTCTTCGTTCAGAATCGTTTTTCGTATACAATGATATAATAGCATTGGATTCAAATTTAATTCCATCCATTACAGTAACCCACTACTGTACAGCAGTGCGACATCCACGACTTACCCGCCTTTTTCAATTTGTTGGTGCAACTTAAAAAGTGCGCGTATAAAAATCTGATAATTTCATAATATTAAGCATAAAAACATAATAATTAAAAAAAAAATTTAGCAAATTAGTTTTAAAATTCTAATAGAGCTTCCACAATTTTTCCAGTATTTTTTAGTAATAACTTCCATTTTAAAAACAAACATCCGGTGTTCATTTTGACAAATATTAAAAATAATGAGCATGGGTTATGCTAGCACTTCATGTATTCCTCTATTTACACTGTGTTATTATAAAGTGTGAACAAAGTGAGGTTAAGTTAGGTTAATAACTACGTTGTAGGTAATAACTATTATAAAATTGTGTACACTATCTATTACAGCAACGGTCAAGCTAAAAGATTTTTAAACAACATACCTTACCTGCTTTTATTATAATTATCATTGCACATAAGTGTATTAACAAAATAGAAAATAGCTGATATCAACGTGATCTGTATATTATAACAATAAAATGCGATATAATATGAATTCGACTATTCTAGTTGTCGTGATGTTGTGGACTGTAAGCACAACAAATACCGATTGTAATCAGATTTTATCACAATGTAAAATTATAAGCAAAGGCAACGGTTCCGGTTAAATTTTTGTAATGCTTATATAATATAGTACCTTGTAATACATACAAAATACATGATATCGGCGTTTTTAGTGAAAAAAAAAAATTAAAAATGCACTATGATAATTGATAAGTGATGTCGAGATTATAATAATATAGAGTATAGTTCCATAGTAGATCGTATTTATTAGGCGCATAAAACTATAAAGTACAAATCTGTGTAAGTACACTCTGTATATACAAACACACGTCACTCATGAGTAAAACAATATAATATACAAGTATTATACACATGTGTACCTATAGTTTAGCAATAATAGTTTATAATATAGATCAGCGATAAACACAAAATGATAATCGACGGTGCCGCCTTGTCCACGACCACCCACGTTTGTCCGGGACGTAAATAAAACCCTTATACCAATCCGGACACATTTCATAATTCAAAAGGCTGAATAAATAACGCACTCGCGTGGTGGGATTTATTGAACCGCACTATGCACGTACCCGTGTTGTAGCTACTTAATGTAGTGCGTTATGGCGTTGTTGTTAATGACAAACTCTCGCGTCTAAATGGACACGGTCGATAGAATAATAATTGTTTATCGATCGCGATGCAATCGTTTTCCGAAAATGTAATCTATTTTATGATTAGATACTAAATTTGAATTTAAAAACTAAAATATCTTATATGAAAATATATACTTTCAATTCGCATTATAGATAGGTAGGTAGATGTCCAAATTAGCTTTGTTTTTCGGGTATTTTTAATTTACCGAATAAATAATAATAATAATATCTTTTATAGTATCACATATTGTGATATTTAAAATTTATAATTGAATATTTTAAATTGTGCGTTTTTGTTTCATGAAAAGGTATTTGATAACATGATTTACAATGTATAACATTTATTAATTATCAACTCAATACCTAGTTAATAAATTAAAGTTTAAATTTTTAGTACAGAAAAATACTTAACTTTTGTACATTTGTTTTAAAATTAAAATATTTTCAATTTGTAAAATATTTTCAATTTGATTATTTAATATTTGATTTTTAATTTAAAAGATTGGAATTAATTAAAAAGTGAAAAGAAATCGTTTACAAGAAGGTACATTGTATAGTGAATATAAATGATGCTTCAAAAATGTCATTGCTTAGAACCTATGATGGCCTTAATTTTGCCGGTAAGCCTATTAAACCTGCAAACTCGTTTATTATTTATTATTGGAATTGATAATTTCTAAATATAAAATAATAATTATATTAAAATATTATAAGTAATAATGTATTATATAAGTTTATTTAATATTAATTTAAACAGTACTTTGATATAGATTGTACCTAATAATAATTATACTAACAGTGTTTTTTAAATATACCTATTGCAATTATGCCATATTACTGACACCTTCAGTGATTTTTGGAGACTAATATAATAATTATTTTCAATTATAACGCAGACAACGAGGTGCTGGACAAAGTGCGTGAGAAACTCGTGCACATCGAAGCGGAGGATCAGCAGCCCGAAAATAATAACCAACATCCAATTCAAGCAGATCAACAGCAACAGCTTACACAATCACAGCCCCCAAAGCTCCAACGTAATCATCATCACCATCAGCCACCCCCACTGCAACACCATCACCATCATCAGCCGCCACCACTGCAACACCATCACCATCATCACCACCATCACCAGCAGCATCTCTACCACCACCTCCGACGGCCATCGAGAAATGAAGAGCCACGAGACACAGCGGCGACGCTACGCAAGTGGAAAAAGTCCAATGTGGTCCGACATCAGTCGTCTGAGTCCGAGTCGTCTGATCAGTCAGAAGCAATACCGGAAATTCGTGAAACAATCCAACCTCAGATCACCACTGCCTTGCACGTTTCCGGAACACATCACAAGACCACAGCCGCTGAACTTCCAGTTGGAAGCACTGTCGCTGAGGATGGAAGTCCCTTGACCGTCATAGAACAGCCAGTCAAGCAGAGGGCTAGGCTTAAGTTGGCGCAGATATTGTACAAAGAGGCGAGAAGGAGAAGACAAAAATACGTCGAGGAGCTGCAAAATCAACAAGAATAAATAAAACACTAAATATTTACACCGTAACTCGTTTGCGTGTCACTTTTGTTTAAAAAATACATACTATAGTATAATATTATATATTTTAATAAAATAATAATTATGGCACTAATAATATATTTTTACCAGTACCAAAGTCGTGTGGTTTTCTGATAAATTCATATAAATATATTTATTTATAAAACATATATTATTTTACAGATAAATCAGTGGACATAATTTGGGGGGGGGGGGTCAAGCGATAGCAGTTAGGGCATATTATTTGAATTTTGCTGATGAGTAATTTATTATAATTACTTTATGGCAACATTTATAGAAATACCAAACTTATTACCAAATCTTTTCACACCTTTCAGATAATAATTAATATATATATTTCAAGTATCATGAAGATTGGTCCAGTATTTATGTAAGAGATAACAATAACAAATCTATAAGAAAGAAAAACTATAAGAAAGAAAAATAACAGTTTGTTTACACCCAATATCAAAAATGGTTTGTGTATAATTATTATTCTTATATAGGTATAAACAAAAATGGCTCTAAGCTAGGATTAATAAAAAAAAAAATTATAAACTTATTATAAACTTATTATAAAACTACATATTATAAATTTGATGTGTATTAAATTTATTGAAAACGATTTGACGTATGATTGAAATCAATTAGTTGAATTAAAAAAAAAAAACTAATTACAAATGGATACAAGATACATCTATAAAGATGTACAGACGATAAAGATGGGTCCCACAGCGGTCAGCCCTTGGCCTCATCTTGTTTAATATTTTTTGCTATGATATCCCAGTTCCACAGAAATGTCGATTAGCAATGTACATAGATTATACTGTTATTTTAACACAACATAAACATCTTAAAAACTCAATAACAGATCTTTAAATTCATTTAGACCAAATTTCAGACTGGTCTACAAAATGGAAACTCGCTCTTAATCCAATTAATAACGAAGCGCAAATATTTACCCTAATGAGATATACAAATCCAGATAAATTAAAAAATATAAATATCATTATTAAAACCTTTAATTATATATGCTTGACCAATATGAGCAGCCACAACCCAAACGAAAATTACAAAATTACAAAGTATACAAAACAAATTTCTCAGGACAGTTATTAAAGCCCTGTGACGCATGTCAAACACACCAATCCACAACGACACTGGAATATGATGCCTAAGACCTAACCACATGGATCAAGGAACAATTTTAAATAGTTCATTTGAAACTAAAAACAATAAAAGGTGCCCTTTACTTCAACATTGGGAAAGAACCAAAAACCGCAGACTTAAGCCACGGCTACCACAAGATGTTTTACTTGAAGCAGTTTCAACTCCAGAAGAGAACCATCCAGACTTATTAATCAAGCTAAAATGTATCCGGAAAACTTATTTATAAACCTTAATTAATCAACTTTATAATGATATTGTAAAAATACTTAGTGTATTGAAACAATTATATTAAGAAACAATAAAAAAAAACTATGATCTACATTTTAAAACTATTTTATCTGTATTATGTTGCATCTAACCAGTTGGTGATAACATCGTACCGATAAATGATTATTACTTATTATTATTGTTTATTTATTTTTACTATATAATTATTAATTAAATCATTAATTAAAATAATAAAATGTATAGTATAATGTTTTTTAGTATTCATACCTGTTTCAGATTTTAAATAAACTTATCTAACCTAACCTAACCTTTTAATAGTATAGAAACTCTTTTGTTAGTAACGTAGTCTATTTCTTAGAAAAGAGCATTGATAGAAAATTAAAATGTACAATTTTAGTTGTCAGGAATATTTGAGGGAGGGGAGGGGGTGATATTCTAAATCTTTCATTTTTGAAGTGTGTTGAAAATCTAACAAGCTTTTCGGGAATACAAGCAATAATATTTATTGAATTATTATTTGTTATTATGACAAATCTAAGAATTTATTTAACAATACTACTATATTAATAATTTAGAAAAAAATATATAAGTATTGGATACTTATTGATTATTTTACAACATTTTATACTTTTATAGATTATAATATTTAAAATGTGGCCTGGTATGGCGCGGTGTTAGGCCGTCCCAAACGTGTTCTAAGGTTAAACATCAGCCGGTGTCAATAGTTGAGTGACCACCCAGGTTTTAGTGACAAAGCCTCGCTACATGTATACGTGTGCTAACCGACCGTACCCCCTCCTCCACAGTTTAAACCCTACTAAATAAATTTCAGGCTAATGACGATAGATTTTATAACCTTAACTCAAAAAAAAAATATATATATATATTAAAAATTAAATCAAAGAAAAGTACAATTAGATAAAAAAAAATAATACTAATATATTAGTTAATATTTAAACATATTTTTATCTTTACTATTCTTTTTGAACTAATACGATTTATTACATGGGTACCACAATATTCAGTAAATTACATGGCAACCATGAATGACTGAAATAGTTATATCTACATATATCTGTACGATCTATAATTTCATTAATATTTCGTTTCACGATTTCAAAGAACATACTTTTCGGGAGCGTACCTATATCATTGCGCCGAAATTACCTTTTTACTGGTAAAAAAATCTATTGATTGCGCCGCGTATCGACTCCACCGAACTTTTTTAATTTTTTTTTTTTTTTTTTGACTCCCCCGGGCACCAACTATCAATTCACTAGTAAATTACAAATTACAAATATACAAGGTTTAAATACGTATTTTATATCTGTTATAGGATGAAATAGGTAAGGTACCTTAGTACCTAAATTCAATATTGTATAATATTAGAAGGCGCAGCGTAGGTGGTCTACAGATGCACTCTCCGTTTATCGACTATCAAATATACATAAGTACAAAATGTACCTTAAACGTACAATACATTGGTATACATACCAGACCATTTTTTGAATTTATTGTTTTGTAATACTAATATAGTAATATAGTGATAAAGTAATATACCACATGGTTATACAATATTTGATTAACATCGTATGTAAGTTCAAATAATAATAATTCACATATTATAATATTATATTAATTTTTACGTAGATAATATATTTTTTTAAATTTCGTGGTAGGTACATTGAAATAAAGTTATTAGCAATAACCATGTAAATTAAACATTATGAAATAAAATAATTTATAAAATTCAGGTTTTCAGAATATGAATTATGACTTATATACATAATTTGTTTTGTTAAAACTTAAAATATCAAGTTAATATAATATAAATCCATAAATTTATTCGATTTCTTCAAATCGAAATATTATCACCTTTATCACATACCTACCTAATCTCTAAGTACGGAATGTTCTAAAGATTTTGTATACAATTTAATGAAATATATCCGAGATATTTTTTATTTTATTTTTTGTTACTTATAATTATAAGGAATTTCGTAAATTCCAATTTTCGATATCATAATGTTTTTCCACTGGAACGATTATAATTTTCAAAACGATTTATTTAACATAATAAATTGTTCATAAAATTAATTTTTATGTTATCTGAGTCAAGTAAAGAATCTCAAATATCGAAAAACAACTTTCTTTTACAAAATTATTGAAATATTTTGTAATAAATTCAAATAAAGAATACCATTTCAATGAGCCTAATAATCATGCCGCTGCAGAGTTTTTACGAAATTCTAATACATTAAAGTTGTAAATGTTAAAATCACAATTATTTTTATACACCCAATATATTTTGTTGTTTAATGAGACTCATCTATAATGATATTAATAATTATTATATAAGAATGTATTAAAATTATTTATGGAACTACTTTCGATCAAAAAAATAAAGTGTAATGACTTGTGGTGATACGTTATAGCCTTATAGGTTATAATATTATAACATTCAATAATCACACGGGAATTATAAACTACCTTTATTCAAAAGTAATAAATGTACATTGTACAATATAGTTTAACGGAAAATACTGTATCATTAACTCGTATTTTATACATAAAATATAATTTTTTATTTTTATATATATTATATACTATATTTATAGGAATATATTAATAAATATGATGCTATATTATAAAAAATTTCCGTGATCCACGAAACATATGTTTCTGACTATTCTGAGTGACTTCTAAGTCACGAACTACAATTTGGGAATCACTGGATTTTTGATCATTGAAACACCGGGTGGTGGTAAACTCTACCGGTTTTTAAAAATAGTTAACTCTTCCAATGGTAAATTCTTCCGGGCTAATATTATGTTTACTGAAGTAAATGTGTAAACTCTCCCGGGTCAAAATTATGTTTACCTAAAGTAAATGTGTAAGCTCCCCCGGGTTAATTTTATAGTTACCTGTAGTAAGTATATAAACTCTCCTAAGTTGTTTTAAATGTTAAAACATTTTTTTAGAAAAAAAAATAGATTCCCTAACTTTTTTAAAATCTGTATGTTCTTATTATCAAATACAATAATTTTAACATTTTTACGTATATTTTATATTTGTCACTTATGTCATTATTATTATTATTGACTATTTTTAAAAGAAACTTAAAATATTTAAATTAAATTTATTTTATGATTTTTACTAGACCCATGAGAGTTTACATGTTATGCATAAACTACATGTTACATGATGTTTCCGTCAGGTAGTACTGGAGTAGACCCGGGAAAGTTTAGCATCGGGAGATTTTACAATTGCCCGAAACACCGCCGTAATATGGACAGTACGGTTTTTTTTTTGTATCTGTTATTTGTGTGTCAACTATACGAGTGGCGCCGACGCGAGGTTTACTTGACCAAAACCACCCCATTGTTACTGCGCATATTATGTCGATGTCGACGCCGTACATTCCATCGGTTTAGCGGTGGCAACAGTATAATATTATTGTGTGTGTCGATCTGTGATGACTTTCCTAGAAAATGTAAGACTTAAGAGGGTGGCGGTGAAGGTTGTATTGTAATATGAAAACACATTTTTAACCATTCGCTTCCACATGCATTTGTATGTTATACAATTATACAGTGGCGTATTTTTTTGGGGGGGTGGGGGGGGGGTGTCCACGGTGTCTGGACACCCCCCAAACCAAAAAAAAAAATTCATCTTTATTTTGATAAATTTTAAAGGGAATTTGACAAACAAAAATATGTGGTTCGTTTTGAACTATTTTAATATTATATAAAGTCCTAAACTAATTAGGAAAGAAAATAAATTTAGTTTTAAATAATGTACCTATTATCCTATTATATTTTTAATTATTTATAAAACTGTTATTCTTATAGCACCACTGGTATCGAATGTAACAAAAAAAATATATATTAATAATTATTAAATTATTGTGACCGATGATGATAACTATATAGGTACTAATGTATATTAATATGTTTAAATAATATTATGTTATTATTATCCTATTACAGTATACATGCAATTTATATTTTTATCTTGCGGCTCCGTGCCTTCAAGTGTCTGTGTTACTTATTATAGAAGAGATTAAATGGTTTGGCTATGTTATCGATTCACAGAAATGAACAAATTACTACTGATGATGTTTTGAAGGAATTGAGCTTAAAAAAAAGGCGTCTTGAATTTATTATTTAAATTACTTTGTATAATAATTTGAAGTGTATTTATTATTTTATATTTTCTATTTTAAAAATTATTATTATTTGCTTTTATTTTTATTTTTAAATTTTAAAACTATGTTTACAGTAGGTATTTTATACATGTATGATTTAAATTACATAAAAATTACTACTTTTAATTAAATAAATAAAAAATGTTTCATTACAATATTTGATGAGTATATTATGAACTTGGTGGTAGTAAATGTAAAACAGAGAAATATTGCAACCAATTAACAAATAAGTAGGTATATACCGATATTATCTGGACACCCCCCCAAAAAACATACAAAATACGCCACTGCAATTATATTTTGACATGAAAAAAAATATATCTTCATATAAAACTGGTATATTAATAATATTTAAAAATATATAGGTAATCATGAATGTATACACATAAAAGTAAGACCATTTAATTAAAAAAACTAATTTTTGTTTATTTTTATTTAATTGTACTAATTTATCAAGATATATTAGAAGGAAATTGCGTTTGTATAAAACATAAAATTTAGATTTCTTACCTTAATAAATTATTATTGTGATATTTCTTACTATCATCGTATAGGTACAGTGACATGTTAATTTAATAAGTATTATTTTTTTCATATTCGCAGAAATTTACAATATTAATTGAAATAAATTAAACAATATTACCAAGATTTTTTATTTGACACGACTAATAAACATAAAAATGTCAAATAAAACATTTATCATATATTTGTATAATGTAAAATGCAAAAAAAAAAACGAACATAACATTTATTTTCCGTCCCCCGTCCACCCATTCTGATATAAACATAGTTATATTTTCAGTAAGACTAAATAAACATTTCACTTTGTTGTTTTTACGCATAATATAAACGCGTATAAGATGCATATTATGAAAATAGTCGTTCAAACATATACACTTATAATATTTTGAATGCAAGGGTGTATCAGAGAAATGTACGTCATATAGCCATATTGGAGACATGAACGCACGATCGAAAGTAGCAATGTCATTTTATATTTTAGATAGAAATTATCATCATATATTTTTACTTTTAACTCGTCGTGTGGTATAGTGAAGAAGAAGCTCATTGTATATTATTGAAACATTTTACAGGTAAACAAACATTTATTATTATTGCGAGAATGGGGTCGGTCGTTCGGTAGGCTTGTGCAGGTGTGTGACTGTGAGACTGCGAGTGCGTGCCGTAACCAATATTACACGGAGTGGACCGTTTTGAAATTAGGAATCGATATAATACTATATTATTTTCACATAATAAAAGTACAGTCAGATCAGCTATAGGCAACTGGAGCTAAAATTAGGTATACTTATCTCACTAACCCGTGGAGGACTTTGTTTCACACACCACCAAACATAAATTACGAAATCTTTTTTAACTTTATTTAGCTAAATATACTTTTATAATAGCCATTTTAAAATTTATAAATACACATAATATAATTATAATACATGGAAGCAGCGATACATGACAACAGAATTCGTCGGTTGCGGAGTAACATCAACATAATAAACTCATATTTATAGTAAATAAACTAAATAAATATTTAATCATAATAATAATCAGTCCTTGGATTTTATAAAACTAAAAATACCTAAAATATGCGATTTAATATGATCTTAAAAATCTTAAAATAAGCTCTATGCCTCTATAATATGCCTTAAATACATGGAAAACAGCAAAAATCAGTATGAATGAATTGTTTAAAATTTAAAAAAATACGTACAAATGTATGACAGAATATTTTGGGATACAATATAGTATTAATACGACCAGCACAACTGATACGGAATTATAATTATTTACAGTTTGATAGATCAATTTACTAGACTATCTTAAAATAGATTATAGTAAAAATAAAAATGAGAGATTTATTGTTTTTCCTACGGATTCAAATGAATTATAATTAAAATAAATTACTAACTTTTTATATTTTTCATGTATTAATATAATAATAATTTGTATTTTATTTTTCATAGTATGTATGTAATAAAATAGAATGTATTTATGATATTACAAAATATAGCGTTATATTATGGAAATTATCAAAAACTTGGAAAAGAGCATAGTAAAATTGTATAGTTGGTTAGTCCCTGATGCATTAAAAAAATTTACCTATGACTCACTCTGCTATTTTTACCTGTGTCCTAAAACAATTAGCAAATGCTATAAAATTAGAGCCCTGATAATAATATACCGATTCAAACTTATTACTATAATTTGTTTTTGTTATGAGAGGATGGAGAACCTTCTTTTCTAGATCCTAAACAGTCGTGGAAATTATTTGCTCGCATTATCAAAATAGTAAATACGCTGTGATCGATATTAAAAGAAACAGTCTTAGACCGTAAAGTTAGATCATAGTATATATTTTAATACAATATAGATAAATTTGTATTATGTCACTATAACAAAAATGTTTTGATTTAATAGCTACGAATGACTTAATAACAATCTGGCAGCTAAATGTCCCAGTCAAACTAGCTTGATGTTTATTAGACAACTGAAATGACGGCTGAAATGTTTAATTTATATTGGACGTCATACATCTACTTACGGTCCCCTACCGAGCTAATCAAAAAAATAAGTTATTTTCTTTCTTGTGTGTGTGTGTATGTGGGACGTATTTCTAACAATGCAGTATAATATAATGCGCATTATATTTACAAGATAATATTGTATACGTTTTACCTGGCAACCCCGCACTTGGGTAGTGTTGGATGATGTAATATACAGTTCCTATAAAGTCACAAGGAATGCCATGTTATGTTCGTTCGACAACCGTTAAAAATTATTTTATAGAAGCTGGTATACGAGAAATATAGTTTTGTGGACGCACGAGCCGTCGATAAAAATGTTTGTATCGGGGCGTACAGGGTGGTCTGAAATTATTTTATTGAAAAATATCAGTTTAGTGATGTGTGATCTGATCCCACTACCTGTACTGTTTTGGGTCATCCGTTATCCGATGCGCATTCGTAGTGCGTGTGTGTGTCATTCCTTCCCTGAACGGGACCAATAAAACTCGCCATACAACTATATCCTACTTTTTTGAAACAACCTTGGATATATTTTAAACCCCCTAACAATTCCGTCGCTTACAAAAGTCATCAAATATAATGGTTCTGTAGAGCTCGGACTATTCGACGACGATTTCATTTGCAAACACGCCGTCGTAGACTTTGAGTCAAAAAACGTGACACTCTACACTCTACTACCGGTAAGTCGATCATATAATATACATACATTATTTAATTCTATATTATAAATTATTTTATGTATTTTAAATTTTAACAATCATGTAATAACAATAATTGTTTTTTATGTTTTTATTTTTGTCATTCAACGAAGGTAACATTAATTACTACAAACTTTATTTTTATTTTTTTTTTCTGACGTTCCGTGTACAAACACAAATGTCCGGTCACGAGTCATTAAAGGTCGTGTAGGTGTAGGTGAATCTCTTGTCTTCTGTATTTATAATGGTTAGCGTGTAATTGGTGAGCATTTATGTGATAACAATTTCAGAGAAAACTCAATGGAACTATAGTACATTTTTTCTCAGTATATTCATTAGTTCATTTTATACATAATTATTCGATGGTAATGTAAAGTATCAATATAAGTATATTGATATTGATATTTGCATTCTTTTATTATATTAATACTTCTCCAATTTTACCAAATTATCTAATCAAATTTATTAAATCAAATTCTTCAGAATTTTAGCTTGAAAACAAATATCTTAAATTTTCAAATACATTTTTTAAGTTAAATATTGTGGTTAGATATTTAAACATTATTATAATCGAACTTTTAAAATCAAATTTTAAGTGTTTAAAAGTCAACATTTATTGAAATAAATATCATTCTCGAGTAAATTTTATCAAAATTCTAATATGATGTTTTCAAATGTTTTAGCCAGTAGTAAGTAGTTGATACATAATTGGACAATTTGCATCTTTTCATATTATACTTTTTATTTATAAAGATTTAGGTATTTAAATCATTGTTGATACATATTATCCATACAATTTACCATTTAGTTCGCCTGAATTAAAAAATGTATTAGAAGATAGACTGAGAAATTTAGATAATCTGCATAAGTAATTTTAGATTTTATCATTGGATGGCCT